>NC_071285.1:23011089-23166940 GCF_943735745.2 Anopheles bellator | reverse complement strand
TTTTTAAACGCCTCCGGTGGCACCTTCTGTAGACACTGTGCCCTCCACACCTCGTTGTTCTCATCGCACAAGAACCGATACCAGCTTTTGCACACCAGGGCACAGTTCCGCAGATCCTGCAGCTTCAGGTAGGAGAAAATTAGCTCCAGCACATTGTCCGGAATGGTCGGCCCGTATTCGATCAGATCGTCATCCATCGCATGCGGCTGCCGGGCCGGGAGATCTGGCCAACACTGGTGTCCTCCGGAGCTAGTGAGCCGCTCGCCCGGTACGTCGACACAGTACACCCGCACGGAACCTGCTCCTGGCCACTCGCCACTCTATCGAAACATTCGATCGGCCGCGAAGGCGAACGAACCTTCAAGCGATTCTTTCAACAAACTTTTCTGCCCTGTTTTGACAGTAGCACAGAAAAAGCACCTCGCAACTGTCAAACTGGCTGCTGCTTTCGAAACGAACCATTTCGCGGTCCAACTCGTCGATGGAGCAAACTTCGAAAACGAGCGCCGAATCCTTTTGCTGCACGGCGCCCAGATGAAGCCAAAAACTGCGAAACTTGTTAATGAAATTTATAAAAAAAATCGCGAGTTGATAGAGCCACCTCTAACTGGTTTCGGTCAAATAATCGTTCGCGGTGCTCTATTATCGTTGGTGACAATCTCGCGATTTTCATCTATTTTTAGGTATGTCGGAAGCCGCCAATTGCGCAAATCAATCACGAAACGTTGTACTTTTTGAAAAACACTAAACATTTTGGCAGCAAACACGTTAAGGGTATAGTTTCGGGGACAGATTTTAATGTCCGTTAAAGTGATCGACCATTCTCCTTGTTTGTTGTACTGTTTCGTGTTTGACTGAGCGTATATAAGGACGGAAGATTACGACACGGAATTAGTAAAAGCAATTGCCGATTCGCGGGGTTCGCAATCATTTCCAGAATACTTTCTCAATTTGTTATTGCTGTTGGTTGGCGCACAATATTTCAAAGGATATGAATGATGCAAGATTCAATAATAGTTTCGACTGAAACTTGTGGCCTTTATGGCGAATAATTTAATTTACATTAACAAATTGAAGAACTGCCCTTTTTCATCGCTAGTTTCTCTCTCAGGCGCTGATGCTTTGCATTCGAGACCATTTAATTGCGTTCGGTATTTATTGATGACTTTGCCTTACGGTGCTGGACGAGTTTTGCTGCAATGGCCCATCCCGTACGGAGTGGCAGAACAAACCAAAGCGCGCCAGTTCCACGGGCGCCGTGCAGCAAAACGGCCCCGAGCTGTCAGCGGCGTCGCTTGGCAGCTGTCAACAAACGCGGGTCCATTTTCGAACATCTCCACACTCCACACCCTCCCGGGCCCATCGTTCGCACGCAGTCCGCCAAAGACGGCCGAAAACGCGACGGGAAACATCGACACTGAAACAGTAAAAGACCCGCCGAACCTCACCGAAGTCGGTACCGCTGGCATCGTTGTGCGGACATTTTTGCATAAAAAGGTGAATCTTTGTGGCGTCCTAGCCGGCGACCGGGAATCGGGATTGGCCTCGGGAAACCGACGTTCGATGGCCCCGTGCCTCCTCTTTTTAGTGGCGTTAAATTGACAATAATCGTGCGTGGCTGCCCGCCTCCAGACGCCGGACAAACGACGGCCCGCAGTGCGCCGAGCGAGACCGTGGTGCGGATCGCCATTTTGAAGTGTCGATGTCGAACGCCGTCGAAGCGCATATTTGAGGGGAGAAAATTTTAGCGGAAAAACGAACTTACCGGCCACGGCGCTGCCTAGGGTGGTTGGCGTGGGACGCTGGGGTGCTTAGTGCAGTGCACGGACAATAAAAGCGTACTTTTTCCACGGTCCGCCAGGCTTCGCACAGGAGGGACCCCTTGGGTCACAGAATGGCGCACCACACCAAACCGGTTAACTTCGTCATCCAGGATACGACGAAACAAGGTGAGTTTTCACAGGTAGTGACCAAGTTAGCGCTCGCTGCAAGTGCAAGCGGCCTTAAAACCGTCGGGCCACGGGACCCACTGGCCACGGCCGGGGCTTCGAGGCGCGCGGCGCAATATCAGGGAGAGAGAATGGAGGGGTCCGTGCACCGTGCCTTTGGCAACACCCGCCGCCGTTTCGGAAACACTTTTGCCTCGCCTCGTGGTGGTCGGTGGTGGTGGAGGTTTACAGAGCAGCAGCAGTAGCGGGCATGAAACGGCCGACCGGCGCCATCTAACGCCGTTTTCACGTATCTAACGTAATGGCCTTGAACCTATCGCTCGCGCCGGGCCTTCGTTCTCCCGGCAGTTCCCGGGGCCATTCTCGGTTTGGGAGTGGGGGTGCGGTGCTGGAAAAAGAAAGTGCCTCCCGGAAGTGCCCTGCAAGCTGCTGCGCTTCTTGGGTTCCGGCTCGCCCAGCACGCACTTTGCAGCGGTGGTGCAACCTGCGATTAGAGTTTGATGATCGAAGCGAAATGTAGGGGGGAGAGCGCAAAATTAGAGCCGCCGGTAGCGGCAGCCCACCCGATGGCAAGTGTGATAAATTGATAACGAATCGCAGGAGGCGTTGCGAAGCCGTAGTGATGGGCCATTGGTGAGCTCGATTGCGGTGCTGCTGTATGGAAAACAGGCGTAAAGGAGCACAATAATTATGAAGAAAAAACGTACAAACAGCGATGATTGCACACTGGACGGCACTCGGGCAACGAAATGCACTACATTTGCTAGTCATTCACGAACCAGACGGACACCGTTTCGATCCTTCTCCTGTGCGCGTGTGTGGGTGGGTCGTACGGAAGAGCCACAAAATTTCACTTTCATTCTACGCCCTGGGACAGCACACCGGATGAGACACCGTCGGAACGTCGGGGGTCGGCCGCACCCGGAAGCGAGAGCCGCCGAAACTAGTTTAGATGAACGAAGCCGCTGAAACGGTATCCGTCCGTCCCGTGGCGCGGCGCGGAAGTGAGAGCGGTATGAGGCGCCCGGACGGGGGTGGGCGGTGTTCGATAGGCAAAACACATCATGGATTTGACGAGCCTCGCGTGAGATGTGGCGTGCTGCAGCACAGCGGCGAGTTTCCTCTGCGCAGTGGTGACGCAAAATCGCGAATGGCGCCTGTATCCCGTTCAGTTTTCCTATCGCGCCTGCTACCCCACCCCCACAATCCAGGGTCGCCGGAGAGCGGTCAGCGTGAGCTTGCGATGGGATTTACGGCGGAGCTGCTGCTGAGGATATATTTTTGGTGTTGTTTCTTTTTTGTCTTCTAGCACCTTCCCATAATAAATCGGGTGGCGCGGCTCGCGAGCCCCTAATTCGTATGTGCGTATTTGTGATGACGATAACAGTGGCCGCGCGCGATGCTGACTTTGGTTTGCTTCTTTATTATGTGGCACACATTACCCTGCTGACAGTTCGGTTTTTCGTTCGCCGCTCGGTTTTGGACCTGCGACCCGGCCTATACGGGCGTTTCGAGGAAAGCGAAGTAAACAGCGCATATCGTCGGTCTGGGGGTGTCGTCACCGTGTTTTTTTTTGGTCGCTTTGGTGGAGATGAAGTAGTCTGGTTAGTGAAGTCACGCTACTTACGCCTCGATTGGATTGTTTTGATTGATACCCGAATCAGATTGTAAGTCACTGTAACTAAGCGACGAGTGCTTTGACCTACAAAATTGAGTAACCGACCAGTGATTGAACTGACGACAGCAAGGTATCCAAGCAATCCTTCTTGACGATTTTGCGACACGTCTATATAAGAAATGCCGGACACAGTAGGGTTAGTACCGTGGGCCGACCAACCCAAAAGTGAACCAAAATTGCTTCCCGACCAGCACTACGCCCCACACGCAGTCGGAACGAAGCCCTTGAAATATCGATGGAATGCTGTGGGGGAAGAGGGTTGAAAGGATTGGTTTGGCGTCCAGAATATCAACAGCCCACAAAATATGAAGATGAGTGCAATGGAATAAATTAATAACTGTGCCCTGCGGCGGGCGGCGGGCGGCGTGCGACAGTTTCCGAAAAGCAAAGGAAGAACATAATAAAATAACGCACATTATTCAATGAACACACACGAACAAGTGGAGGAGGGACGCTTGCATGCACTGCCAAGCACATTTTCCTGGCTGGCACGGATTTTTGGCGGTGTGGTGCGAAGGTGGCCAACCAGGAGACACACAGCGCGCCACGGTGTGTGGTGATGATACGTGCAAACAGGAAACCCTCAGAAAAATGGCCCAGAAGAAGAGCAGCAGTATCCGGAGGGAGTGAGAGGGCCAAGATGTGTCGATAGAAAACACCACGCCGGACGGGTTGGCCACTGGACGAGGCGAGACTGTAAAGCAGATCTGCAGCAGAAAGAGAAAAGGAGAGAGAGAGATAGGATGTAGAAAGCATAAGAACATCATCGGGGGCCCCGAATCAGAGCAAACGGCAGTAGAACGCATACCACGCCGCGCCGTCGAAAACGCTGGCTGGCCGATGGATGGCGCGCGAAGCTCCCGAGATCGTCGAAGGTACGCGGCCCGGTAGAGAAAAGGTATGCGTTGGAGATATGCTCTTGCCGGTGCCACCATCAACACAACACGCGGCCCAGGCGGTAGGGAAGCAAGCGGCAAGAGCGAAACAAACGACCAAACGAGCGTTTGTGTGAGAATTAAGCTAACCAACGCAACCGCGCGCAGCGGGACCGGCCCCTTCGTCAAACATAGCTGCCGCCGCCACCCTGCCAACACCATGCGCGTGTGGACCAAGGGAAAGATTGAAGGCGACACCACCACCACCACCGGAGCACCAAGTGGACGGCTGGCGATGGCGTGCGGCGGAGGAGCTTCAAATATTAAAAAAGGAGGAATCCCGAAAGGAGGACGAACCACGCACGCAGGAGAACCGAGAGAGCGAAAGCACCACGCGAATGCAAAAGAATGATAAGTTGTGTCGTGCCGCGCGCTGGGCCGCGGCCCTTCGAGGACCTGGTCGGTAACGGCTGGAGGCGCACAGCGCTCAATGGGCACTCGGTCGGCCATATCCTTCGCATTGACTTCATGTGCGGTTGCCGATGTGCATGACCGGCTTTGCGGAATGTTTACACTTCTCGGGGCAACTTCCAAGAGAGCCTAGGGTTGAACTTAGATCTAATTAAATGTACATTAATTGTGATCCTCATTGAGAGCAGGATGGTCCATTGAAGAATTCAGGCTGTTCCCACGGCTCGAACCCGGGTTACGGCTGGTTCTCTGGTTACTTTCTACTCAACACTGTGGCCGTCCTTACGGACAACATTCCGGTGAAAATTTGTCATCAACTGTGAACGCTTGATGGTTGTCCCACTCGATGGCATAGGCATAACATAATGCCGGCCTGTTGTCTGGTGGCTACCGCCCCTTTGGTGACCGAAATTATGCTACCGAACGCGTCCTCCACCGGAGCACCGGAAATCATCAATGCAGTCCCGTAGCACTAACTGTACACAAAAGTGTTTGATACGGGTTTATACACTGACTGCGCCCCCTTTTAATAAGACCCCACCGACCGACCGAAGGAGCAGCCTCTCTGCTGTGGTGTGTGCGCATTCGGAAGCGGCCGAAAAGCGATAGCGTCGTCGGATGGATGGATGGATGTGTTTCGGTGCAATGGCAGTAAAATGCACATGTTTACCCCATCGTTGCACATTTCATTCACTTTCCGGTGCCCATTACACATCCGTGTGCCGCGCTTGTCGCGCCGTGACCGTCGTTATCGTCGTCTGCCCGTCGTCGGCGGTGCTTCTGATTGTTCCCTCCGTGTTTTTCTCTTTCATTTCAATTTCGCGCCATGTTCCGTCGGTGGGTTTGCTATGGCTGCGCCACCACATGCGGTGCATCCGCAAGATAAGCCGTGAAAATCATGTTTTGTGTCTGGTTTTCGAGCTGGAAGTAGAGCAAAACATGATCACACGATTATGGTGGTTTTGGGCTTTGTGTACAAACTGCAACGGCTCACAAAGTTTTGCTCCTAATTTAGATTACTTCAATAGGATACTTAATCCCACACTAGATAATCGGAACAATTGAATTGAGATTTTATTCCAAAACAGACTCCAGGTGACATCAGGCTCTAATTTTGATCACTTTCTCCTCGCAAGTACCGTGCCCTCTATAGCTTTAGGCACATGGCTACGAATTAGTTTGAGCGTCGTCGAATGCTGCTTCCGATTAACCTAATTACAGGCATGACCTTCGCCGTCGTTGTTTTCGTTATTCTAAATCAACCCAGAATCGGCATGGTGTTCGACATCCGCGCACCGCGGGTTCACTTTTACGCATCACGACCCCAAAGCGTACGGCATGGATTAACCCTCGACGATCAAGATACACATTTGTTTTATGCAATTTTTTCCTCTTTTCCGTTCGTTCCACGTAGGCCAGCAACATATTTTCCATGTACTGAACACGGCCACCGGCACCCGGACTACGCTGCCTGCCACCAGTGTTACGGCGGTAAAGACGATCGTCACGAAGGACTTGAGCGGCACCACTACCGGCACCGCCGTTCACGGCCAGGACACGATGAACCTGATGGGTGGAACAGTGGTCGCTGGCGGTGGGCTCGCAGCCGTCTCGGCGACAACCAGCACCAACGTCCCTACCGCTTCCGCCGTTATCGGTGGCCAGGTAAGCTGCGAGTTACGATCACACGAAAGAGGGCGACCAAATTTCCGTTTCATCGTCACCAAAAGCGAAGAGTGAATCATTTAAAGAAATCATCATATGAGGTTGTTCATCGCCAAACCGGGAGGTTATTTTACGGAAGTGGTTCACTGTGTTTTTGCCTTTGCAATGAAATGACAAATTTGCCAAAAGCGAGTGGTCTGATAGACAGAGAGAGTGCGAAAATGGGGAGGTCACAGATCCACAACAAGACCAAAAGTGTGCAACTTGATGTTGCTAAATAAAGCGCAAATCTACAGCGCGCTCCCAGCATATTCCGGTCGTCGCCACACGAATTCCCGGTCGCTGGGTTGTTGCTGCACGCCGACCATCACCACACGCATATCAATGATCTTCTCCGGTCTGGAGTTTATGCCACCAACTTAGGGCCGAACGATTTTCAATCAATTAATTACTTGTGCCACAACAAAACAGGTCGCGGCCGACGACGACGGGCACGACCACAACAAGATTCCTGCTGCCAAGATTCCCTCGCGGAAGCTTAAAATTGTCCCGTGTCGCGTCGTTAGCTTGTGTTTTCACGTGCCGTGCGAAGGTTGTGGGTTTGATGGAAGAGTAGGTAACGTAGCTGCTTCTGCAGTAGCCTCGCCATTTTATAAACCCGTTCATAGCGCGGTACTAAACGATCGCGCTTGGCCCTGTGTCTGCTTACCGTGCGCAAGCAGTAATGCATAACTGGCCGCCACTAGCCGCCTCAGGGGTGGGTCTACAGAAAAAAATCATCGGCGACAGCGCACCAGTAATGTTTTGGTTGGGAGCAGCACCCTACCCCATGGGAAGAGGTGTCGTCGATTTCAACGATCCACACTTGACGCGAGCCTCGTTCCGTACGGCGCTTGTTGTTTGTTATCTAGAACGGGTTCAGATGAGTATTCGAGGATCGTTTGCCTTGCATCCCATTCTAGTTGGGTTATTCTTTTTTCTAAACTCCCTGATGAGACCCAGGGAAGTCCTGCCTGGATAACTTTATGTTGATCAATTTTCAATCTTCTTTGGCAGTGCTTTGAGTGTTTCGTCAACGAAAACGTCCCCTTTGGGACTCCAACCCCCGTACTAATCGCAATCGCGCATCGGGATTGGAAATTCACGTACTCCGGAACCAGCTTGCCGTAAACCGTATTCAAATCAATTTCGAATGATGTGTTCGTAATGATTTCCTTGGCCCCAAACCAAGCGCCGCACCGCGCACCACGCCACTCGCGGAGACAAAACACACGGAAATAATGATTGTGTTGGACGTGCGCGCCCGTTTTATGCGTGTAGTGGTGAAGAACCCAGCCCCCGGACCTCTGCTCATAGCGATCGATTCCACCCCGCCGCCGGTTCGTTACAACACCCACCACCACCATCGAGCGTATCGTGTCCGGCGCCTAATGTATCCAGAAAATAAAATATCACGCTTCACGGGATCATCATCCGGTGTTACGTTCAGGAATTTCCATTTTAAAGGGCATTTAAAGGGTTAGGACAACGCGTTGCGCGCCAGCAACAGCAGCGACGACACGGTCGGGCAGGCTCGATGTTCTTCGGATGCGTTTAAAAGTGCTTCCGGCGACCGTATTTATTTTTTCTAACTTGTCTTACTGTTTCACTAGTTGTGCTAGTGGCGCAGAGTCCGGTTGGCTGGCTTTCTGTCCGCGATTTTTGTTGGCTGGTCGTAGCCAGCCAGCCACCAGCGGCAACCGGGCGGAGGTCAGGAAGAGAGTGCCGCCCGTCAGTTGGTTTTGTTGTGCTCTAGTCATACGTATCCGAGCGGGGTGCCTCAGTGTTTGTGGCGCGCATCTCCTCTCTCCAGTGACAGAGGAGTGGCATGATGTGCCCCGTAAAGCCAGCAGAGCGTGAGATGCAAGCAAAACATACACAATATCAGCATAGATCGGTCCGAATCCGACCTACTGGACTGTGGACAATAACGGGGCGCTAGATGTGCTGTGGTGTAGCCCATCAAAATATGGGCACGCCAATTACAAGGATCAGACATGCGAATGGAATCGGAACGTTGGCGATGCGCGGTGACTTTGGTCGGCCCTGTGAAGAGACACGCACGCACACAGCTTCACATGTAGTTCACCTAATTCGCAGTGATGAAGGTTTCCTAACCGCGCCCAAAAAGAGCCCTTTCCTGTTGGTCCTCCTTTGCAGGTCGCTGAATATGTCAAGAGCGCGTTTTACGGCGTTACTGCGCGTCTTTCGACATTGAAGCTCCCATGCGCACTCACACATATGCAAATGCACATCACTTCCCTGTTTCCTGGCCATCCACCAGGGAGAGTGAGCCCACAGACCCGCATCGGTGACCAGTGCGTGCGCTCGTTATGCTAAGAGGGCCGGCCGAGTGGTCTGCGCAAGCCACCGAACTTGTGTCCTCGAGTGTACCACTTCAATCCCTTTTGCATCGTCCCTTTTGCATCCTTTAAGAACCCCATGGAGAACCCATCCACCGCCGACAAGCGCCCTAAGGTCAGCGTCGTCAGACCGACCCCCCCATATGTTAAGGCTGAAATGATGGTACGGATCGCGCAGCATAATTGAAAGTTTCACAACCTGTTTCCACACACAAAATAAGCGCGGTTGAGCCAAAGTCTAAAAGATCGCCAATTGACAGCCAAATATGACATTATTCTACACGCGCTAGATACGTTGGGTCACGTCACTTGTCACGTCCTAGTCGGCCATGGTGATCATCACTTCATTGCTCGCCGAACGGATACTACGAATTGTATGGTGGTTTCGGGGTTTTCATTATTCATGTTATATTTATCCATTGGTTTTCTACACATACGTTTTCAGAGCTTTACGATGCCGATGATGCGAAAGCTGCCCCCGGGAGTCGCCAAGAAGTTGATCACCGTTCCCAAGCATAGTACGTCGACGGCGACCAACATAATCTTGTTGGAAGCCTTTAATGTCATCCTTTTTTAAAAATATTTGTTTAACGTTTAATTTGTCCAACTTCGTTCGACAGAATTGATTCTTCCTCAATCGTCAACTCAGAAGACCGTCAATGGTAAAACAGTGGTCCATGTTTCGCCCAAACTGGTGAGTGTCTACTACCCGAATGTGTGCCCCTGGTACCGATGTACCGACAGCGCCACAGTTATCGATACAAGATTTCCAGGTGGTAACTGCAGTGTTCACACTCTATCGTGTGTTCCTTCTCCTCCTGTTTTAGTATAAGGTAATTTCGGCGTCCTCCCCGCAGTCCGCAAGCCGCAACCTGACGTTTGCTGCCCCCGCAAACTTAACAAACCTGCAGGGTGTCGCCTCGACCAGTTCCTCGTCAACGGTTGGCAACAACGGAACCACGATCGCTATCCCATCCACCTCGGCGGCGATGTCACAATCGTCCTTCGGGACTTCCTACAGTACCGGAGCACCGATGATGACATCGGTCGGTGTCGGTAATCGAGTGATCATCGGCGGCAGTTCCATTGTTGGTGGTGACGCTGGGGACGAAACTGATGACATTGCCAAGGCATCACCACCGGTCAAAGTAGTGGGACCGAAGAAATCCGCCGTGTACCAGAAGACGGTTAGTGACCAACCTCTACCGCCTCATCAGGTGCAGCAACATTCGTACAGCAAAAAGGCTTTCCCGCGTCAAACGATACATAATACGCCTTCACGACGCCGAAAGACGGACAAAGCCGGGCGGGGCCTGCGCCACTTCTCGATGAAAGTTTGCGAGAAAGTGCAGGCCAAGGGCACGACCACGTACAACGAGGTAGCGAACGAGCTGGTGGCAGAGGAGACGCAAAACAACAATAGTCCGGTTGCCGATCCGGCCACGTACGATCAGAAGAACATTCGGCGACGCGTGTACGATGCGCTCAACGTGCTGATGGCCATGAAGATCATTTCTAAGGAGAAAAAGGAAATCCGCTGGCACGGATTACCGACCAGCACCAGCATCACGGAGTACGACGATCTGGAGAAGGAAAACGAGAAGGCCCGGCGGCGCATCGAAGAGAAGCAGCAGCAGTTCCGCGATCTGGTGCAGCAGCACGTCGCCCTCAAGTCGCTGATCGCTCGAAACCAGGCGAACGAGGAGCGGGGCTTGGTACCGAACCACAGCGCGGCCGTTCAGTTGCCATTTATCGTCGTAAACACCGACCGCAAGACCAACATCAATTGTAACATGACTAACGATAAGTAAGAACGCGCACCGTGTAGCTACTGCCGATCTTTCATGACGCAGCGACCAAACACCTACATGCTCTCACTTCGCATTTCCTTTTGCAGATCCGAGTATTCGTTTAAATTCGAAGACACCTTCGAGATCCACGATGATCTGGAAATTTTGAAACGCATGGGTCTGTCGCTAGGTATGTTGCATCGCGCCTGGTGCTGCCAGGGGCGCGTTCGTTGTGCTCGAAACTGTGCTTCACAAAACACTCCATTTTCAGGTTTGGAAAGCGGACAGTGCTCGGAGGCGGATTTGAAAGAAATCAAATCCATGGTTCCGCAATCGGTCGCGAAGTACATTGAAAGTAAGATTAATTTGAGTTTCCCACCCAGGCGCGGTTCTTTTGAGTTTATGCCGTTCGTTTTCTTCTCGCCGTCAACAGAATATGGACTCGGGCTGGATGAGGAGGACGGTGAGAACTGGGAGATGAGCTCGATCTACAACGGGCAGGACAACGATGACAGTTTATCTACCCAGGACATGCTGGGATACCACGACAACACAAACGACATGCTGGACGATGACATGAAATTCGAGGATGACGAAGATGATTAATTCTATCCCTTTGGTGGTCAGAGAGAACCGAAAGTGAGAGAAACGGGCACGTTTAACGGAGCGATAGGGAGGCAAGGGAGTACAGTTGGCGGAGGACAAGACGTGGTTGTGGCCATCTACTTTTGTTTGTTTTTTATTTCCATCTACGCACTCAGCTTACCTATCCTCTTGGGCCTCGATTATCAACTCGGTACAGCATACCTGCTGCATCCTTTCCGTTTACGCTAGCGAGACGATTCCTTCCCAATTTGCTCTGCGATCGGCGGCCCAACAGTGTCTGGGTTTAACTTTTGTTTCTCGCCCTGTTCATTTGGTAGTTTGTGTTGTGCGGGAGCATACGGTATGGTACGTGCGCAAGTGACGCGTATCAGCAAGGGAAGTGCAAAGCCGCAAGCGATTAGTATGATTGTACATACAGACACTGAGCCGCGTGTTGTGGGTGCTACGCCTAGGCCCAGGAGAAATCGATTAACGTGCTACAACCGGAGAAAAAATGATGCCGCTCAAGGAAGGTGGTGGACAAGTTGTAGAAATTGCTGGGAATAGATACAAAGTGTACGCGCAATGGAAAGAAGCTAGATCAACAGCAATTCGCGTTCTCCGCACCCACGGTAGAGGAAAGCACATAATTTAGGTAGCCATTTTACGAATGCACCAGAAAGTACAGAAAACAGTTAAATTTTACTTTCGTAATGAATGTTACTATCGATCCTGTGTGAGCTTACGGCGGCGTCGACAGAGCACGACAGTAAGCTAGTTGTGAGCTAAGGGAACAGAAATATAGATGAGCCGCGATGCGCGCTCTCTGCTCGCGTCAGCTTCGGTGCAAATGTGTTTCTTTGTGTTCCCGAACCCCCGTCTTCGAGAAAACACCAGAGCATATGAATCCCATTAAACGCCAACGTGTCATAGATGGTCCATTTTTAGGTTGGGAAATGTCGTGTTCTTCCGGTTCAGTGACCGCGTGGACGCTACCGTAAACGCGCGCATCTCGTTGAGATTTCAGGATTATTTGTTATGTTGCAACTACTAAAACTGCGCTCGATCATTACTTATAAGAAGCTTAGGTGTGTTTTTTGTTCGTTAGTTTTTTTTCTGCTCATCGCTTACGGTTACGTGTGTTGCACATATTTTTACGATACAATTTTTTTGGTTTTTTTCCATTACGATAGGCAGGAGCATTTCGCATTGGAAGGTTGTTAGAGGAACTGTAATTTTTGGAACCGAACCTACCACAAACAAAATCAGAAGGCAAACAAACAAAGAAGTAAACTTCTGATTAAAAAATCAGGGAAATGAAATATGCTAACACATGATGCTCTTTCCGAAGCGCGAAAATCTGCACCACGTGGGGCCATGCAGCTTTTGGCAGGGTGGATGAGCGTTCGTTGCGGTAGATGTAAGCTTATGTTATAAGTAGAAAGTAAACTTAAGATCGGAGTTTCAGTTGAGCTCCTCTTACGCATGTAGTGTAATGCCGTAGCATGATGGGTGCGCGCACGATGAACACAAAAGAATTCATGCTCGCCACTAAACCAAGCTCATTTGATACACACCATTTGATCAGGAATGCTTACACACAAGTAATTGCATAATAGACAGTGTAAATAGTAAGTGTAAATGATCACCAAAAGCCAGTCGCAGCTGGATTATTTACTGATTACTCTTGGAGGCGTAACACAGGTTTGCTTCTTACGAGCAAGCTGCAGATAGTGCGGGCAGCTGGGCGGGCAACCTGGAAAACTGACGGAGGTTTGTACAAACGCAACACTTATGACGTTCAATTTGAAACAGGTAGCAAGAAGTTGTTGAGGTCCATATTTGGGTTTTCGTAGTTGCTGCAATAACCCAAGTTCAATTTGGAGATTGTGAACACGCAGAGGTTGTACATATTTTTCATCCTTCTTGGTAGGACTTTAGCGAGGCGCGTCAATCCTAGTGGATATCATTTTTCCGGTAACAAGTAACTGCGGTTGCAACTAGAAACTGAGGGGCATGCGAAGGCAATTGGAACCGAGCGTGCCGCCAAACTCCGGCGAAGGTCGCAAAGCACATTGCATGAGTGAATGTAGCGTCGTACACAAACTGCATATTGCATACTTAAATTCCATGTCCAACCTCTCATTGCACTTGTTGAACGTGAATATATTGATTAATAATAGCCAATGAGCTTTGTTGAATTGATTTTCCTAAGTCAAGCCAGTCTCTCCTTCCGTTGCTGCTCGTCCGTGTGCTTAATAACTGGAAAGCGATTCAATTTTGTACCCGGAAAGTGTCTAATAGCAGGTCAAGGTTAAACTGTATGTGTGCTCCTGACATGCAATATAAGCCGCGCCACATGATTGGCAGAAAGTGTCCCAGGTGGGGCAGATAAAACTTCCGAAAGGAAATGAATATCGATAATATGTTCTGATGATTTAAGAATTTTAAATTTTACTTTTGTAAACCAATAAAACTTTGCGGCCGAAGATATGGCCGAACTAATTGTAAACCCCTAATTGTTTGACGAATGCTATTCCGTGTCATCCGAAGTGAAGAAATGCTTTGAGCAATGGTCAGCGAATCAGAATCATGTTCGTGTAACACGTGTAATTTGAAATCTAATCTTGGTATATGATGCTTAGCTCTTGTTTCTTCCATTACAAATAGATCGGGGCTCGATGCCCGTTAAGTGGAATTGTGATATTGATTTTTACCAAGAATCGTCATTAGAAAAAGAAACAATAAAATACATTCGCCACATCTTGTTTATTTTCGTTTTAGTGCGCAATGTAACGATTACTAAGGAACGCCCCTAACGTTACACCTGTGCATCCTCATCTTCGTCGAAGAGATCTTCAAAATCTGCGGTACAAGAACGAAACATTACCATTACCGAGGCATATCGTAAAGAGGTTTCGCCATAGATCCACAGCAAGGCTTACCGTTGAAAAAGTCGGCGTGAACGTCCTTCTCGTTGGCAGCTAAATCCATCAGCAGCCCTGTGGATCCCCCGGCCTAGGGGTAGGAAAGAACGATTGTATCGAGCACAGAGCTGCACGATGCACGAAACTCACCTCTTCCAAGTCCATGAAAGGGCCAGGACCTTCGGGAAACATTTCATCCGCCACTACGTTCGGTTTCATGTTGCTGCTTTGATCGCCCGTAGTTGCGCCGTTAGTAGTAACTTTGCCCAAACACTTCTGCTGCCTCACCGCAAGAGTCAGTGGCACCTGGTTGGCAGTGGATCCGGCGAAAAGCGTAAAAATTGTACGGCCAAATCTGGGTTTCTTCTCCAACCTTGGTCCTCGGTTCACGCGGCGCAATGTTATTGTGTGCGCTTCGAGTCTCGACCACTTGACAGGTAAGTTGCGCCCGAGGGCCAAACAGAGACGACAAACGCAACAACAGAGACAGACGAGCGCTGCTTTGACAGCTGTTTGCGCTAGCGAGCGTTTGTTTTGGTTTTGCTCGTCCCGATCGTTTCGTAAACAACGCTCTCGCCTCGCGCCCGCTCGCGCGCTTCGCTACCAGGCACGGAATTGGCGCGCTTTCCTGTGGCACGCGCGCCCTTGCAGCAAAACCTATTTTCGGGATCGTACAGCACAACTAATTGCCTTCCAAAAAATATTTTATTAATTCGATTCAACACGGCGAAATTTAATCCGTCCAAGGATCGACAAAAGTAAAAAATGTGCATTGAACGGAAAATCACCTTCACCTCTTCTAACTTATTCTTTCGACAGTAAATCTAAATTTAATCCTTGTCGTCGGTTATCGAGGTGGGACTGAAAGATGAAGATCGTGTGTTACCAGGTGCTGCGTATTAAAATCCGTGGAACGGTCGTTATGATGAGACTTACCTTTATGATGGCGATGTATTGTGGACGTTTCAACATCGAATAGCCGGTGAAGAACAAGGGTTTCATCACTTCGTGCAAATTAGTTGTGCCGTGACAGAAAAGGTCCAGCGCTAGTTCCAGCGCCGTACCAAAGTCACACTCGTCTACCGCGATGTTGGCAGCCGTTATCAACGCTTGCAGTTCCATCATGAGGTCTTGAAATTTTGCCTTCTCCTTTGCCCGGTCAATGTTGTTGAACTTCGTGAGCATCTTGCGCAGGTTGGCATCACTTTCCAGCAGTGGGCGATAGCCCAAGTCGCGCTTTCTGTCGTAAGGTACGACTAGCCCGGCCTTGTGAAACGTTTTGCACACGACCAGTTTGTCGCGAGCCTTTATTTTGTCGCCACCCTGCAACGGAATGCCTTTCGCGGTCGTCCACTCTGAAATGCGCTTCTTTAGGTTACCGATTTGCCCCTTATTGAATGGAGTAACGGTGGCGTTTTCGTTCAGAAAATGGCTGAAAGAGAAAAGGTTCGTTAACCAGACGATCAAGTGCATCTTGTAGAACGCAGCTCTTACATGATAGCATCGAACACGTTCTGGCCAATGATTTTGAACTCGCATCCCTTGTCGACGTCGTTACACGCCACCAGTCCATCGGTATTGTCTGGCTCATCGCGCCAGTACCCGTAGTGCAGGCCGCTACCCTTCTTCACCAATACCGTCTGGAACTCGGGAGGGTCGAAGTAGAATCGCCAATGGCGCAGATAATCACCGGGTTCGTGAATCTTCACATCTTTGAACTTTCCCGCCAACACATCAAAAGGGCCCACCAGCCGTAGGCCAACCTTGTCGAAAACATCCTCCGGCTTGCCGTTGGGCTGTTCGGCCACACAAAACTCCCACAGCGCGTCGAAGCACGCTGGCATCGCGACTAGAAACTTGTGCCTGATAAACTCTTTCGGATCTTCGCACAGCTCTTTGTACTCGGCCCGCTTCGAATACTCGATCTGAGGATCATACAAATCGCTCATCATGCCGACATCCATCGGAACTTCCGGCAGTTTGTGGCGCTGCCGCGCCAAGCCGTGGTATTGTCGGCCACTTTCCGCTTCTTCCGCATTATTGTCGTCCTTCTCCGGTGTCGGCGGACGTTTGCAGCGCTTCAGGTCCTCGTCGAGCTGCTCTTCGTTGAACAACCGTTTTGTGGATCCACTGTTGTTGCCGCCATCCTCACCTTCGGCCGGTGGTCGCTCGGATGTGGTTGGTTGTTCACCGTCCTCGACCGCCCCTTGCTTAGGCGGATGCGCATATTTTTCCTTATGCGCCGGATTTTTCTGATAACAGTCGGCACCGTATTTGCAGTCGGGCTTATCCATTTTCACAAACAACGCGCCACTTTCAAGAACAAACACGA
Source organism: Anopheles bellator (assembly GCF_943735745.2). NCBI lineage: Eukaryota > Metazoa > Arthropoda > Insecta > Diptera > Culicidae > Anopheles > Anopheles bellator. The sequence continues at coordinate 23,150,266 of NC_071285.1, read as the reverse complement.
AAACGGGCTGCCTCGATGCTCTTGACAGCTGGCACAGCAGCTACGTTTCTAACTGCAAACTATGGGATAATTACTAGAGCGAGGAGGTCAAAAAATCGTTCGCATCTAAAAAATTTCAAACCAATTAAAGCCTTAACCGGGTTAGAATACGACATAAAGTTATTCATTGAGAAACATTAGACATGATCGACAATGTTAAAGTACAAAGTGACCATTTTGAATTTGACCTTAAAGAGGTTAGCAAATGATATCCCTAATTTAGCACCGCTTAACGCAAACACAGATTTCATCGGGAAGGAATTGATGTTTTTATTACGTTGTTAGATTTAAAACATGCAGTTTAGTTTGCGCTTTAATCGTAAGAACTATCATTTTCCTGCTCTAGTTCCATCGGCTTCGTTTTTTACGCGGACCCGAGTCATCGTTGGCCTCTTCGAATGACGGTTGTCCGGGTTCACTGTTATCCTGCTCTTCGAAACCAGGAAGCGTAGGTTTCACAAACACACCTCCTTCGGGGACAGTGTTCTCCCAGGTGCGGTCGGTGGAAGCCTTGAACTGTGCGTTGTAGTGTGCACGGAACGTTTCCCGCATCGCCGACAGCCGATCCGTCGCCGGTCCTTTGGACGAGCCTGGAACCGGTCCCGAAGAATCGGGTGCCGCACCTCCCGCTGCTCCTACTCCCGGCTGCCCATTAGGGCGACTGAGAGGCCCGCGGTGTACTGGACGCTGCCGGAAACCCAATCCTGCTCCTCCCACGTTCAAGTTCTTGCCCTTGTTGTTCTCCTTGAACCGGCTGTTGCGAAACCACGAGCTTTGCATGGCCAGCTTGAGCAGTTCTTCGGGCACCTCCTGATTGGCACCCTCCAGGTTGCGCACCAGATGACCGGAGAACTCTTTGTCCTTCTCCGTGATCAGCGTATATGCCGTGCCTTTCTCGCCCGCTCTGCCCGTGCGACCGATTCGGTGCGTGTGCGTGTCGATGTCGCGTGCAATATCGTAGTTGACCACCGTGCGAATGTGCGGAATGTCCAGACCCCGGGCGGCCACGTCTGTGGCCACCATGATGTCCACTTCCCTTCGCTTGAAGCGCGTGATCACGGAGTTACGTTCCGATTGGTCCATATCACCGTGCAACAGCACTACGTCGTTCTCCTTTAACCGTAAGCTGCTCGCCACTTGTTCAGCGTCCGCTTTCTTCGTCACGAACACCAACACGCTTCCCTCGGATAGCATCTGAACCAGGTTCGCCAGCAGCCAGGTCCACTTCGCCTGCACATTCGGCAGCAACAAGATGCGTTGCGTAACGTCCGCGTTCGCTTCACCCAGATCGCCGTGTATGATGCGCACAGGATCGGTCAGCACGTCGCGGGCCAGCTTTTCCACGCGCTTCTTGAACGTCGCACTGAAGAGCAGCGTCTGCCGGTCGGGGCGGATGTGGTTGCAGATCGAGCGAACCTGTGGCTCGAAGCCCATGTTGAACATCTTGTCCGCCTCGTCCAACACGAGGTAGGTGACGCGTCGCAGGTTGGTGGCTTTCAGTTTCACCATGTCGATCATGCGTCCCGGGGTCGCGACCACAATTTCCGCGCCCTGCTCGAGTGCTTTGCTCTGCTCCCATTTGGAGCCGCCACCGTAGCAGCAGCACACACTGATGTTGTACACTTTGCCGAACTTTTTCGCCTCCCCGTAGATTTGTAGCGACAGTTCGCGGGTCGGAGCCAGTATTAACCCGATCGGACCGTCGCCCGGGCCGAGCTCTCGCTGATCCATAATGTGCACCAGCATTGGCCACAGGAAGGCGGCAGTTTTACCACTTCCCGTTTTTGCGATACCAATGATGTCGCGCCCACCGAGTGCCGCTGGGATCGCTTGGGCCTGAATCGGCGTTGGCTGGCTGTACTCCGATTTGCGGATCGCTTTCATAAGCGACTCGTCGAAGCCGAAATGGGCAAAGCTGGTTACCGGGTGTGGCGGTAATGGGCCGCTTACCTTCACGCCAAGCGTGTGTCGCAGCTCTTGGACCTTCGCGTGCGACAGACCCACGATATCCTCGTGGGGGATGTAGAAATTTTTCTCAAACTTCCCGTACTCAATGTCCGAGTGGTCGATTGCGGGAAGCGGATCGATTTCACGCCGCTTTGGTGGTGGTATGGGATTGCCATCCTCGTCGTACTCGAGTTCCGCGTCGGATCCTTCATCCATCACTCCTGCGTTGGGGTTTTCTTGCATGTACCTGCCAGAATGGGAGACACACGAAACGGTTCTCAATTCCGAGTGCACCGGACCGCACGGCTATCGCACCGACTTCGCTTACCGATAGTAACTTTCCTCGTCGTCCTCATCGTCTATGTCGCCCCTGGTCCCCTTCTTGGGGTCCACGTTCGGTTGAGGAATTTTCTTCTTCTCCATCTTCACCTGCTCTTCAATGCCGGCCATGAACGCGTCCAGCGGATCCTCCTCATCTTCCTCGTCGTCCGAAGATCCTTTCTTTTGGTCCTACGTGATGGGTCCAAAACACACACACACAAGCACATTTCTTTTGCTCGCAACCATGAGGGAAGGTATTGGGGAACGTTTGTTTTATGTGGAAGAGTAGAGTGGAGCCCCTAGACTTACGCTCGATTCGCCCGCGGACGGCGATCCGGGAGCCGGAATGTACTCCAGCTGGCCGGCCGGTTCATCCTCCTCGTCGAAGTATCTGCACATAAATTGTAGAGCGTATTAATCGTAGCCAGAAAGCCGAACTTTGTCGATGAAAACTTACTCATCCTCGGTCCGGCCGCGCCGTTTACCAACGGTATATTGGGACGGATTGGAGTATTGGTACATGGATTCGATCGTGTGGTAACCATGCTTCGATATACCCGGACCCTGATTGTACGACTTTGGCGGTGGCACGCCAGTCGATCTGCCGCACAGTGAACTCGGTGGTGGAACGGCATTTAGCGAATAACTGCGGTTCTGGTCTTTCGGGTCTTGTGATTGCTGCTGAGGCTGCTGCTGTTGCTGATTGGGACGCTGGTGGCCAGGACGGCGCATCTGAAAGCTAAAGTTTCCGCGATTCCGATTCATGGTGGGCTGCGATTCGTGACCGACAGTCACACGGCTCAAAAGGAATCCCTCGTCGCTTGATGGGTTCACTTTCAGAATATCAAATCACTGAAAGAAAATATTTTACTAAATAGCGACGGTGTTTTGAAAGCAAATCGATTGACGGCTTTTTTTCACTCCTGCAAAGCTTTGACAGCAGCGATGCCAGTGGTGCCAAACTGAGCGAATCCTTTCTCGGTGTGAAAATCTCCTTGTACGATTTGCGTTCAATACATTTCAAATTGTTTCGCTGGAGTGGCGTACTTCAATAACAAATTATTCATAAATCTTGAAAATCTATTTTTCTTATAATTTACCAAACACCTTTTCCAATTATTTACGAAAGCAAACGATGATTTTTTTAACAACGGAAACATACTGCATAGCATTTCCACCGGACCATTGAGGAATTTTCCCAACATTGACATTTATTTCGCGCCAAAGGAGGCTGTATTTATGCCCCACGTACTTGGCCATTGTGTTTTGCTCTGCCTCGGTAGGTGTTTTAACTGCAATCAGCGTCTTAGGATTCTTGTAAGCGTATCGATTTAACGAAGCAAACAGCGGAACAGCATGTGTTTGAATTAGAAAGTACTAGGGGAATTGGGAAGTTGTTTTACGTGTGTAAACAGAAGATTTAGTGATGTTGCGTGTGCCTCCCAAATGTCGCCTTTATCGGTACCGAAATAAATCACGAAACGGTGTGGTGTGATAGCGTAGTTGTGATTTACACGAAGCACCTCAACGAGGAATTTTACTTCGACGAAAGACTCAGCTGGAACACAGCTATTTGTTGCCTTATTTGCCCGACTGGCGTGCGTTGATCGGACTGAGCAACAACTGAAGCGCACTGTTGCTTGCGAGAACGGGACACATAAAAGGTGGTAAGTATTGGCTTCTCGCTTGTGTCCAGCTTGGGACCGTTGCAGGAATTCGGTCGGCTCTGGAATGTCGACAACGATTGATGGCCTGCTGTTCACGAATGTTTAATATGCAACCATGTTTTTCCTTTGTGTAGCATTTCCCGATACGTATGGGCAGCAATAAGATGACGGCATCATGGAATCCTCCCGGGCCGGCAATGTATGAGGTGCTCCGTGAGGCACTGAAAAACGACGAATACGAATCGTTGAATCACATATTGGGAGAGTTGGAGAAATTATTCCGTGCCTTCCCGGTAGATTCCATCAGGAATGGCACCACTGCGAGCGCAACGATCGGCGTGGCCGAGCTGAAGCTTTGGATCGAGGGAGTAGGCCGCCTAATGTTTCAACAAAAATCCATCCCCATCAAACGGCTGGCGATCGACACGTTCGAGGCAGCGATGCCGTACTTCGAAACAATTGACACCATCGAGATTCCGGCGTGGCCGACGCTCCGGGCGATCGTAAGTACTCAGTACACATCGTTGCTGGATAAGGCGCGCAACGAAAACGACCCCGATTGGCACCGGATCTGGTCGATCCTGGTACGGCTCCTGCACCGCGATGTCTGCCAAGGTTCCACCATCATCAACATTTTTCTCTCGATCGTGGAGGCCGGATTCCGAGCGACGGAGTTTTCCATCCGCGAGCAGGCATTCGACTGCTGGCGACTGTTGGTGGAAGTGTTCGCTAGGCACCGACAGATCAACTTTCCGAAGCGCATGCGGTTGATCTGCATTCCGCTCAAAAGCTCCAAATCTAAAACGGAACTGATTGCGCTAAAGAAGTTCGATATCTGGTGGTTTTTGTTGACGCAGTTACGCGATCATTTGGACACCTGCGTCGACACGATCTTCGAGCCGTTCATTTACTTCTGCTTCGGTCCAACTTTCAAAACGCCCCTGTGCTACTATTTCGATGAATCATTCAAGGAAATGGGAGCTCCAGGCAAAACGTAAGTGTGCGTTTCTCGGCGATCAAACCAATGTGATTAACGCAAAAATGTGCTGTTTCTTTAGCTACCAATCGGTCAAACAGCTCTCTGCTATTGCGTTGATAAATCTGCTCGGCCCGGCACCGGAAGTGACCAAACAATTACTGATGCTGAAGAGTGGCAACGGTGTGTCAGCGTTACCGTTTTGTTGCTCCGAGCAAGGAATGTCTATCTCCGCGCAACTGTTCACCACCAAAGCGAAGCTGCTGATCGATTCGTGCACCGAATGTACGGTTCTTTTGGCGCAGATGACGCATCTCGACTATCTGGAGCTGAACCGGTGTCTGTGGCGGAATTTGCTGAGCCGCGCCGTAAACTTTGACTCGAAATGGGAGTTGCTTCTGTGGTTTAAGGAGGATATGATCGCACTGGTCAATTTGGTAAGCTGAATAGGTGCTCCATTTATGCCTTACAGAAAATTTAAAACCAACCTTTTCCGTTAATATAGTGTATAAAGCAGGACGAAGATTTGGCCTTACGGGAGCTACTGTATGAAACGTTACTGATAGTGGCCCAGAGTGAGCTCCTTACCGTCACCGTTGGCTACGACTCACCGGAGCAGTTAATGCTGAACTACAAGTGCATAATGGCTGCCGTTCTGCACCCAGACTTACCGTGCCCTGAGAGGTAAATTGAAGTTCCGCTTCGTACGCTGCCTAAGAATGGCGTATCTTTTGGCGGTGCCGTGCTAAAGTCAACTCTAAACTTCACTCTTTTTTCCCGCGTTTCTTCGTGTAGCAAATCCAAACAAATCGTCGAACATGTGTTCGACTTGCAACGCTACACCCAACAGCAGGGTTACTGGGAGATGCTGCAGAAAACGGTCCAATATATGTGCAATGCGGCCGAGATCAATCACTCGCAGAATGCGGAGTTCCGGGAGATCCGTACACAGATCTACCTTTACCTTGCAGATTATCTGATCGAGCGTATCCGAGATGATCCGAAGGGATTCGATGCCCATCGGACGGTCGTGATGAACTTTTTATTGTACCCGTTGGAATTTGATCAGCTGGTGCTGACGGAAAAGGTGCAGACAAAATGGCTTGCGGTGTACCAACCGATCGCGCAGAGCGACGTCACGACGTGCGATTTCGCCAACAGCTTCTGTGAAACGATTAAAGCTATGACGGTCGCAAAGTATTCTTTCAACCTGGGAGTGGTAGCCGCTTTCTTATGCCACGTTATCGACTCCGTAACAGGCGACTTCGATCCGGCAAGGCCGCCACTCAAAGTCATTGAGCTGTTCAAAGATCTCACTCGGAAGGCGTTGGCGTACAAGGCGAGCCTGGATCGCCTCGATACGATGGCACGCAGCTTCCGGGAGTTGCTGGGACGGATGAGCCACAAGGCACTGTTGTCGGTGAGCATGCCTCTTCGAACCACGGTTGCCGAGATGGTAGCCAACGAGCATGGGTTCGCTGTGATCGAGATCAAGCGAATATTGAATGTTCTGGCAGGAAAGATGATTTCTTCGGCGATGATGAGTGAACTGAAGCGCCAACCGAACGAGGTGCGCTGGAACTGCAAACTGATGTTGTCGAATATGCTCCAGCTGCCGTCGACGGTGCGTCGTAACTGGAAGGAGGCAGACATTAAAAAGTGTATCCAACTTTGTGACAGCGACATCAGAGAATCGGCAGAGAAATCAGCGAAGCCCAAAGCGGATCGTGATGAATTTGTCGTTATCGAGTCGAACTGGAGATTTAAACCGGAACAATTGACCGAGCATCAGCTGGAAAAGATGAAGGAGAAGCGCACCGACATTCCGGCACTGTACAATGATATGAGCCAGTCACAGGACAATTCCATCATCAAACCGTGGACACCGAGCAGAACACTTGCCTCCAAGCCACCGGAACGAACATTGGCCGCGACTGTTGTAACTGCCAGCGCAGACAGTACGAATGCTACAGCCCCGTTGGAGGACGGAAAAAGCACGCGGTTGAGTACGGCCGAGAAGAACGAACCGTCGAACGGCAAGAATGATTCCATCGTATCAACGAGCGAAAACACCAATGGAAAGAAGCCGGACAAGGAGAACAACTATGCCAACATGCTGAGTGATCGAGCCAGCGTCAACGATGAGCCGACAGGCTCCGAAAGTGAAAGTACGGAACAAAAAGTTAGTTCGGACCAGACGAAGGAACGTACCCGGAACGTCTTAAAGCAGCTGCGTATCGACACGGTGGCTGGGAAGAGCCTCGATGTGATGAGCATGCCGCGAACGCGACGCTCAGAGTTGCCGGATGCAAGGGAATCTCGCCGTAAAAGCACCGATCCCAAGCGTAAGGTAGAAAGTGAGAAGAAGTTGAAACGAACTGCGGTAGTAACCACAAGCGAAATTGCTTCGGCATCGAAAGTTGCTGCCGCTGGAATAGTTGGCACCAACCAGAGGATCACGCGGACGTCGAGGAAGAATTTGAACTTTGAAAACCTAGGCAGTAATGGCAGTGGTGGTGACTCGACCACTGAAGACGAAAACATCGTTGAATCTTCTCAGGGGGCTGAAAATTCCCAGAGTGCTTTAGGACGGAAGCTGTCAGGACGGCGCCGCTCCAGACTTAGTAGATCCACTGGCGAGCCTACGCCAGGGGCCGATACGAAACCATCCGGAAAAAAGGTAGATGATGTGCCGACTAATCCACCATCCACATCGTCTCAAAGTGAACCAATGGAAATTGAAAAGACGCCGTCAAAAGATCGCGCAAACGAACCACCGATAGTTAATCAGGAGCAGACATCCGGTTTGAGCGAGCAGCCTGCGGTCATAGCTGATGCAAAGGATGACACAATGATGCTCAGTTCAAGACCAGAAACCAGTGCCTCGAAAAACGTGCCTCCCGAACCGGAACGAGAACTAAAGACAAATCGAAGCCCGAAACGTGTCACACGATCCTCACTGGACGAAGAACGGAAAGAGGAAACAATCAGGCAAGCAACGCATCCACACAGTCCAAGACATCGGTCGAACAGTTCCGAGCCGGTGCTGGCTAAGGAGACTTTAAGTCCCACACGGCGAGTGACTCGGTTGAGTGTAGATGAGAAGGACGCCACTATCGCCCGTACGGGCAGCCCGTCAAAGGGAAGTGATGTGAACCATAACCTGTCCAAGAGACCCAGAAGCCTTTCGACATCGCCATTCAAACCACGGGTTGCGGACGGCGCAAAACAAGCGTCCTGTAGCTCAATGGCCAGTATCATAGCTGCTGCTGTTTCCAGCCCGAAGAAGATGTCCCCTACCAGCCCGGTCGTTATGGTTGAGCCAATAAATAATGCCCTACTAGCGAACGCGAAGAAAACTCTCTCTGGCCCCATCAACTCGGTGATGATGGTGCCTGAGGGGGCAACAGATACAGCGAAAGTTTCTTCATCCGTCTGTAAGCAACCGGCTGTGGATGGTGAGCTTCGAGAGCCGGAGGCACTATCACCGATAAAGAACCTGGATGAAACGATGGAGCCCATGAACCGGTCACAAAACTGCACCATCGTGTCCTCTCCCGACCTAGAGAATGCCGAGGAACGGGCTGCGGATTTGCTTAACAGCACACTGAATATTTCGCCGATACCGGACGAGAAGAGTTCATCGGCGAGGGGTCCAGCAGAGGATGGTGTTCTTGCGGGCTCGACGAGCGCGGATCGACGTGCTCCGAGTAGCGTCATGGACAAGGAGCGGGAACCGACTGCTAGCGCCGCTTCCGTGCACGTCTCTGCCCTAATGTCGAGACGATCGAAAGCAATCCCCCAGGGCTCCTCGATGTCCGCTGCCGGCGGAGCACCATCTAACACTGGAGGGTTGAGGACTCGCAACCAGCAACACCCAATGGCCGCCAGTGGATCGACACTGCGCAGCCCGTCCACGGCCCTCTCCGTTTTGGGAGGGCGCGGGGCGCACTTCATCAGTTTGATCCGCGGACACCAAAATGATCTTTCGCCAGGCTGCAACACACCGCCACAGCGCTCTTCCACGCCCACTGCGGGTCAATCGTCGGCCTACTCGGCTGACCGTGCGACGATGCGAAAACGGGCGGCCGTGGCGAGCGCCACGTCGGTAACGCAGGAAGGTACCGCGTCACCGGACACGGGCACAATGCCACTGCCGGACGACGACGGGATGGCTAATAGAAAGAAGTATTTGGTCTTTTCGAAGGTGCTACCGTCACCGCAAGCTTCGCCCGCGGTCAGTATACTGAAGCGCCGTCACAACATTCTCGAGGACAGTGTCGACGACGGGGAGTCGCCGGCTTACAAACGGAAGCGCGTCAGCTTCCACGATCCGCCCGTATCGCTGACAAAGGAATACATTCGCCACGATGAGGAGTGCCGGTCACCGTCGATTAGCCGTTGTCTGCAGCTGACCCACGCCATATCGCCTGCCGACAAGGCCAAGTTTATGATGCGCCGCAAGAGCCGTTGGGACAGCATTTCGGAGTTGGAAAGATTCACTCGAAGGCAAGCCGGTGCCGGCGGTCAGCAGCAGCAATCGGAGATCGAGGGCATCGAGCCGACCTTCGATCCGTGCGATGGGCAGCGAGCAGCCGGGGACGAAGAGGAGGAAGACGAGGAGCTAACATCGTCACCCGAGTCGTTGGACGATTCGCAGTTCATCATTCACGACGGCACGGATGCGTCGATCGCACCGTTGTCGGTGTCGCCGACAAACACGACATTGGGCGAGGGCACGTCAGCGGAGCCGAACTCGGCAGCGCCTCAAAAACCGCCACCACCGGCAGGGAAAGAAACACCGTCCACAGTCGCATCCGGTGAAACGAACGGTACAGCCACAGCGGTGGACAGCAGTTTGAATTTTGCATCGGAAGAAGCCCTGCTTCAGCACGTTCTGCAGCGTTACACTCTGGACGAGATGGTTGCGCGCTATGTGGCGAACGGCCAAGCACCGGTTCGCACCCTAACCCGCGAGCTATCGGTGGCCATGGCAAAGGATCAGAAAACGCTTCACACCGTGCTGGGCGAGCTGTCGGAGCGCTACTCGGCCGAGTTTTTGGACCACGCCATACAGGAGAACTTCAGTGCCATGGTGTGCGAGCGCGTGTCAGCGACCGCCATGTTGGACCATATCTTCAAAAGCCTGCGCCAGCCCGCCTGTGGCAGCGGCTCGGAGCCGATGGTGGATACGGAGCGTTTGCGGTTGGTGCAGAGCATGTTCGAGGGTCTGTCCACTGTGCCCGACATCGTCTCGCCCGACGGGCAGACGACGGTGGCTCAGATCCGGGAGCGATTCTTGCGCCAGTTAGTTGCACGTAAAGAGCGTCTCGAAATGATGGCCCTGATCGAAGACTACTTTAAACGGTCGAACGCGCTATAGTGCCCCGAACGTGGTTCGTGCATGGGTCTACCATTGTAGAATCCCTTGTCTGATTTTACCTACCGGTCACTCTACACAAACACACGTACATTAGTTGGATAGTATCGCAACCTTTCATGAAATGGCGCCATTTTATTGCGGCTCGACTAATCACTGATGAGAAAAGTTCAAAATTAGTGTCTAATCACATCTCAAGTTTGTTTAGGAATTAGTTTTTATATCTCCCACCATAAATCATTGCGTCGTTAACTTGCGTCGAGTATATTTTTCTTTGTCAATATTTATTTTATATTCCCGCGTCCGTTCGTATTGTTCTCATCATTTCGTCGGCCAAACATTTAACTACAGCCACCTACAAAAACGATCGACGATCGACGACACAACGTCTGCGGACTGAAATTGCATTGCACTGAGTGCCCGCGATGCAAGCCATATAGAGAAGCAAAGGGTCCGGGGCACCGAGTAGGTTCTAGCTATCGATAAAATATACGCATTTAATCCTTGTAGCAGTTGTCGAGTTCGGAGTGAGCAGTGCGAAGGAAGATTGGTGAAAGAAACGGTTCGGTAAGATTATTTTATTCACTCCTATAAGCCGGGAGCCGGTGCAAGCCGTGGGTCCACAAAGAACCACAACAGCGCGCCTATATGCCTCGCGCCAATCAGTTCGATTCGTCCAGATTCGTCGTAAAAGAAAATATCTTAAGCTAACCCCAGGAAGTCCCATCCTTGCGCGTAAAGTAAAAAGAGAAGTGCATTAGGTAGCACGCGCTTCGCACAGCAGAAGGTTGAGGTGTTTACGCTCATTAGGTATCCTAGCCCTTCGATCCGTTTACCGTAATATCCACCTGGCTCCGTTTAACATGTTTATACATCGCCGCCGTTTTATCAAGTCTAATGCTGCTCGACTATACATTATTACTAGTCCTTCCTGTTGTCCTTTTTGGGAGATAGTTCAGTGTCGGGAGCAGAAGCCTGTGCTGAAGCCATAGGCAGCGAGCCACAAGCACACGGAACTGCCGGTGAGCATGAGGATAGCGTCGGAAGTTACACATTTTTACAAATCAAATCAAACATTATTGTGTTCCCCCCCCGTGCTCAACAGCACCACCCTGTATAGCCGTCGTACGATAGCGAGCTAATTGCGTTTAAGAGAAACTAAAAACATACCTTAATTAGGGATACTAACTGTGCCAGCTCGTTACACTAAGCTACATTTTACGTTACGTTTACGTGGTGAATGGTTGAGTGAGGTTCTCGTAGCGGAATGATGCGGAGAGGGTGAAAGGGTGGATGAGGTGTCCTGTGGGGCGCCCACCGAAGAAGTGACGACAACTATGTGACCCTAAAGCTAATCGCGGCCACTCCCGCCACTGATAGGATATACATATATTAAGATACTAAACGCATGCGCTCGCTCCATGTACTTGGCTTAATACTTTCACACACATGCACACAAACACAAACACACGCAGAAACGTCACGCGCATCCTATACAAGCCCTACGTTCGCCCGAGGCGGCGGCCACGGAGAATCAGCGCAGTCCCCGTGCGGTTCCTCAGGGAAATCTCATGTCGCCCATGTGTCGCAGCTGGTGTAGGCTGCTCTGGGAGGCGGTCCGCTGCGGCGGCTGCCGGGGGTAGTAGAGGTTGTGCTGGGAGGACGAGCGGTGCGGGTTCTGCTTGTAGATGCCCTCGGGCGGCGAGAACTTCCTCGGCCGTCTTTCGTCGCTGTGCCGGCGCCGCTTGTCGCTTTCGTCCGAAAACTTTCGCCGCTGGTTGGTGGTGCCACTGGTGTGCGGCTCGCCGATGGTGCCGCTGCCGGGTGCGTGGCCACCACTTTCGCCGCCGCCAGGGGCCGCCAGACGCTTCACGTGGCTGGTGTCGTAGACGTAGTAACGGCTGTTCGTGTGCTGGTACTCCGTGTCGTCCAGCATTTCGTCGTCCTCGAACGTCCGGTTGTCGGACTCGTAGCGCGACTTGTAGCGCTCCTCCGTTTCGGACTTCCGGCGATCGCGTCGCTCTTCGACCCCGCGGTCAACCTCGAACTCGGTCGCGCGCTGCTTCTTGGCCGTGCTCGTTTGACCCTGCGCCATGTTGAGCAGCATGTCGTCGTAGCCGTAGCGTCCGTTCGCGACCTTCAGCGGGACCACCTTGCCGGTCGTCTTCGTCCACAGCGCTTCCTGGCCGTACAGATCGAGCATGGGCTGGAACTGGCTCGGGCCGGTTAGGTTGTGGGACGAGCGGCGCCACCCCTCCTCGTACCGGCGCCGCGTGTTCTCGTCCTCGAGCGCCTGCCGACGCTGGGACTTGCTGCTGGAGCTTTCGCTCGAATCCTCGCCCGACGTCCCGATGCCCAGGTCCTTGTCCTCGCCGTACGCCTTGTACGGGGCACCGAGGAAGTTCTTGCTACCGAAGGCCCCGGTCAGCGCGAGCTGCGGGTGCGAGATGCAGTACGGGTGCGGGTACGACTTCTCGACCGCCGACAGCTTGTGATCGTCGTCCGGCAGGTAGTGCGATTCGCACGATCCGGGCCCAAACAGCGACAGCAGCACCGGCAACAGGAACAGCCCGTGCATCGCACCGAAGAAGATCACCAGGAACACCATCTTGAAGAACACCAGGAAGATGTAGCTGTCGGCGAGCAGCAGCGCGATCACGCCCAGGATCGTGCTGGTACTGCCCTGCAGAATCGGCATGCCGAGACTGTACAGGGCCTCGCTAACCCGCTCGTCCGGTGTGCGCGCCTTCGACGACATGTACGTGTAGCAGATGTGCGCCGTAAAGTCGACCGAGAACCCGATGCACATAATCAGGTTGATCATCGAGATCGAGTCCAGGTTCACGTCCCACAGCGCCATGTAGCCGGCCACACCGAGCTCGATCGAGACGATCGAGAACGCGACCCAGAGCGAGCAGAGGATGTTCGGGATGAAGATGAACGAGATCAGCATCATGATGAGCGCCCCGACGATCATCGACTGGATGGAGGTCGGCCGGACGAGCTCGAACTGGTCGAAGAACACAAAGTACGGGTGGAAGACGGTCGCGTTCAGCGGCGACTCCTTGCAGATCTGCCGCAGGTCCCTCACCATCTCCTTCTCGTGGTTCGTGTCGGTAATGTTGACCGCCTGGATCATGAACCGGGACGCCAGTATCTTCGTATGGTCCTCGTCGAACTTGACGTCTAGCGAGAATGGATTCGCCGGAAAGAGCCAAATCTGCAAGATTGGGACGATCGTTAGCATTGCAGGTAAGGAAACGTGACCCTTGCCCCTCACTCACCTCTCGTAGCGCGTCGATAAAGCTTTGCTCACTGTCCAGCGTGAAGTTAAGGTAGTCGTTGTTCCGGTCCACGTACGACACGAACGAACGCAGCCAGGACTCGCTGTAGAGCGGTGACGTCACGTAGGACGTGTTCTCGAGTGACTGCATCAGTTCCTCGATCTGCATCTGCGTGTGCGGATCGGAGTAGTTGAGGTCCCCGGTCACGATCACCTGTATCCGGTACGGGAACTCGCGGTAGTAGTCGTCCTCCAGGTCGAAGAACTTCACCGAGTACGAGTCGGCCTTCGAGAGCTTGCGGCGCTCCAGGCCCTCCTTGATCTTCGTCAGCCCGAAGCAGGCCCCGCCGAGGTACGCCGCGAAGATCAGCAGAATGATCGCCTTCGTCCAGCCCTTGTTCAGCACGCGCGCCACACGGTCGCGGAAGAACGCCATCAGTGCGTGCTCCCGGTTGTCGATCGGGTTGTCCGGGTCGTCCCGATTGATTCCGCCCGTGTTCAGCTTCCGATACAGCCATGATCGTTTTTCTGCAACGAAACAGGAGACGTTTCAGAGACGCGCTAGATCGGCACGCGACGGTCGGCCATTAACGTTGTTGACCAGTTTGGAGTAGTAGCGCCCCTTTCGTCAGTTCCACGGGTGCCCCAGTTTTTTGTGTCATCCGTTTCGTATTCTTAAGCCACCTCAACACTATGCTCTGCCCAAAGCGCGACCCACGAGTCACTGTGCCCGGGTTGGCGGGTCAAAAAGGTTTCTGCGGTTTCATTAATTACCGTCCACTTTTTCCACGCGCTAAAGATGTTTTGCTACACACCTGTTCAACTTCCATAATTAGCGCCGTTTTTTGTTAGACCGCAGATTAAGTTACTATCGTTTTAGGTTCGGCGAGCTGGGCTCTTATGTAGCTAAAGACCTGCAAAGGACCTCCGGACATCACGCGAGCCAGTCCGGTACCAAATCTTCCGGTGCTGGAATAAGAACATCGAAACATCTCCCAGTGATGGAATGGAACATTGAACGAAACGGACATTGGCACCTTCGCATATTCGCGTTCGCTTTTCGTTGGAATGTGCCATTCGTTGGTGGGGCGCGTGTCGGAACGCCACCCCTTCATTCGCCACTGGGAACGAGAAGAAATTCGAAATGCCGGGACAGGCATCGAAAAGCGAAACTCTCGTCAACCGCAAACCACCGCCGGTCGTCGTCGTCACACAAGTGACACACTTTCGTTTGCGTCGCGGGCCACGTCGACTGTCAGCTGAGATATCCCAATCGAATTGCAGGAGCCGTGGGCCGTGGACTTTGTAGAATGTCATTTTCGGGACCACGGCACGGGCAGGTCAATGCTTCCACTCAGGCCACTTTTTGACGCCTCGGGCGTTTTTGCGTCGATCAAAGATGAACATCGGTCGCGTGCGTGTCAGGTTCGTCGTTTTCACTTTTCCGTTTCCATAGCCCGCGGAGGGCCGAAACATGGCGATACGGGCCATAATAACCTTACGGAACGGCGAAGCGGCGAAAGCAGCGGAAGTAGCGGAACAAAGTTTTAGACTTGATTTGATTTGTGCCGATACCGTCCGATACGTGCCCATCTTGCCGTAGTCGAGACGATATGGCCACAGCAGATCGAGAGTTCGCGTTTGCTTCTGATCAGTTCGTCCGCCTCTCGTCGCCCGGAAACGCTTAGCGCCATCGGGAAGAAACTGGCAGGCGTTGGCTTCTCTCACGATTTCTAAAATCAGCCCATAATCAAGCCGCGGACCGCGGAGTCCATCCACACACGGAGCAGTGCTGCGTGCCAAATGTGCCGGACTCACCATCCGGCCCCCGATGCTCGCCCGGTCCCGGTTTCGAGGCAGTCCGGTTAACATCATCCAACAAGACCGGACCCGACCACTACCGGTACCATTTTGCGCGCGGCGATGTTGACAATTTCCTGCATGCCGCTGCGCAGAAACGGTATTTAGTGCCGTACTCTCTCGTGGCCAACTGGATCAATGAATGCTGCAGGCCGACGATGTCAATGAAACGACCAAAAGCGTGTTCCGTGGCGTGGTAATGGACACCGTAAGCTACCATGGAGCCGTTCGCCACGTTCGATGGTTGTTGTCCCAGTCCGGAATTGCGCAGCAGGACGAGGCCGGTGAGTAATTGCTCAGGTTGCCAACTAGACAACCGCTAACTGGTCTCCTGGTTGGGTCTGGCGAACCGTAACCACTATACACAGTTACTCGGGTGGCCAGTTGTGTTCACCCACCAAAAACCCGAAAGGTCACCTAATTACCGGAGGAGCGCTGGCTAGAAAGCCGATCATTAATATTTCATGTGCTTGCAGGTACAATGGCTGGCTGGCAGATGGTGCACTACACGCTTTCCCATCGGCCCACGGAGCGGACCTCGGAGCTATCTATCTGATTGGCCTTTCGACCGCAACCGATTCGCGTGTCGACCTATGCTTTTCTCGAGGAGTTTCGCTTTCTTCGTGCGACCGGTTCGCTGGCCAGCACGAAATTCGATTTCAACTGTCTCTCCAACTCTGCCCCCGGGGGGTGATGCACCGCGTGACCTTCTCCGGCCTTTCGTTTACACGGGAATCGGAAGCGGATCTGAAGAATTCGGACTAGGCGGCGTTCTTCGGCCACTAGCTATTACTCAATCGACGGAAGGGCCGCGTGGAATTAGGAGAATGTCCCCGACGACATCAGCCTTCCGACAACTCTCCAGCCGCCGTTGAGTGAGCGGAAGCAGAGCAAGCAGCAACATAGGACCAAAAAAGGGTGGCCGCAACACTTACGCAATCCGCGCCGCAACTGTCCGAATATGTATCCGCGATTGCGCGATAGTGCCCGGTTAGATCATAACTCGCTTGTCGGCCTGGAGAATGGGATTTACCACCGAGAGGCGAGAGGCGCCTTCACGAAAGATGGATGTCACCGTACACGGTTGTGTTTGGGATTCGTTACGATTGGGTCGCGTGTAATGTCCCCCCGGGGAGAGCTCAGGAAGCGCGGTAGCCCGGTAGGTTACCCGGTCCGGCCCGGTCGCTTCTTCACGGCCATGTCCGTTCCCATTCGGTGGTGCCCATAATTACGGAGCCGAATGTGTTTTTTGTCGGCCAAGTCGGCCGTGGCCATAGGGCAAGTCGCAAAGCAAGGCTTGGAGCCGGTGACAGAAACGGCTTGCCCCACCAGCCGAATGGCGAAACGGCACGTGCACGGGGCCGGTGGCTTCTTCGCTCCCGGGGTCCGGCCAGGCAAGCAGCGGATTCTAGTACACGCCAGTGGCTGATGTCGTCAAACGGCTGTCGGTGCTCTACCCGCCCCGAACGATGTCCTCAATGTCTTGGGCCACTCGGCACACGTTGCAACTGCACCTTGCCAGTTGCCTGCCAGCGTGTGGCCCAACGCCCAGTGCACGCAGTTCTGTTCGCCAGCAGAGGCCGGTTAGCTGAGCATCGACTCCACCGGTCCGTCGGGCGAACCAGTTCGCGTAACTGGCCGCTGCTGCTTTGCAAACCCGAACCTCTGGCAGGCACGCAGAACATAGAATGATGTAATGTCGAATGCCCCACCGCAATGGTCGTCTCTCGTCTATTGGTCCACCCGTCCGGTCCGGTCCGGTCCGGTCCGGTCCGGTCCGGGGGCTATCAACCTGTCGTCGGAGCGTCGGAGGGGTGGTGCAGAAAATCAAAGACCGATTTGGAGGCTTAGTTTTGGGGCTGGGTAGAACCTTATGTAACGGTGCCGTTGGCCATTATTGGCGCGCATTAAATGTGACCGCGTGTGGCACACGGGGCGGTGCTGTGCACCGCGGATTAATCCACTCTTGGGCATGTGTTGGTTTAATCACCGGGCCGGCCGAGTCTCGTTGATTCGAGAGATTTCTGAAGAAAGTGGTTTTGCTTATCGCATCGGGGGTCTCTCATGCAGTTGGTGCCAATGTTTCTAAGCAAACCAGACCCTAGAGTAAGAATGAATCCTTTGTGCGTTTCTAATGAAGGTGATTTGTAAAAAGTGGGGCACTTAACTTCTGACACGATAATTATTTATGGGAACGTATTTATGTTGGCGTGATTGCTCCTAAGCGTTTCAGTCATTAGTTTTTAAGCTTAGAACTCGCTTGGACAGTTCAATATTCAATAAGTCACTAATTCAAATAATGAAAAGTTTTCCATTATGATGTAGTAATGCCTAATTTTCTGTAGAATTTAGTCTTTCAGATTATATTAGGTTGGGGAAAAAGAAATCCATTATTTTCTCGGTAGATAGCTTTAGTGATCGATATCTCGTGAAGTATCAATCATACAGTTTCAAGTTTAGGGTCGTTTTAAAGCTAATACTTTATGCGTGAAAAAATGCTTTCACCGTTTATTGTTTGTTCCATTCGTGTGTGAGTTACAGGGTGTGAACAATGGAAGTCAACTAAGAGAAATTTTACATTTTTTTTAGAAAGAGATTTTTTACGATTAATTTTACAATTTTGAAAAAGGGGAAAATTCAAGCAAGGCCGATAAAATTTTGCATGGTGTTTATGGTGCCGATACTCTAAAAGCTGGCGTCATCGAAAATGTCGATAAGATCCCAGAAATAATCAAAGTTGATCGGCATTTTAGAAATCAGAACGTAGGTCAGGAGCTAAAGAACAATCATTGATTTAAATATTTAAACTTCACTACATACTACTTCTAGGAAAAGAGCACAATTTCGAAACCCAAGTATTTATGTCACCAAATTAGATAAACATGATGATCAATGGAATCGTATGAATAAGATCGACCTCTTGAGTTTCCTGGGCAATCGATAAAATTCCTGTGCCGTATTTACCATTTACTTCCAGCATAGAGTAACAAGCTAAACACGGAAACGGAAAGCAACGCAACGGGAAGCTACTTATTCAATGCTCACTGCAACCATTCTTACCACCAACGTGAGTCCGATCGTAACCGGCCGATTTGTCATTTTAACCGAATCGAGAATCACTTGCAGCCACCACGCCGTCACGCTGTTGCCCGCAAAATGACACTCGTCCGAACATCGGTTTCCCTTTTCGCTGGCGTAGCGTTAGAGACTGCCCCGACGGTAGCTGCCCGGCATAATACGCATAATCGCCCGTAAATTACCCATTCGGACGCCGAAACGCACCGGCACTGATGAGCCGGTAAATGGTCCAGTGACCACCTGCCGAAACGGCCCTTTCGCCTGGCTGGCTGCGCCGGCGGATTGGGTAAGTTGGGCGGATTGTTCCAACAAATTGAATGATCGATTCGATTAATTTACAACTACAACGTTACACAAGAGTCGACCCTGTAACGACCGCCCGATTTGGGTTGGGCCCGGGCGCTCTTACGGAGGTAAGAAATTAAGAGTTGCGTACTTTACTCCGTTATCTGGACACTCGCTCTCGTGGTGTGCGCGACCCCTACCCCGAAAATCATACTTGACCTAGTGGTCGACAAACAGCGGGCGTGAAAGTGAAAACAAAAAAAACACATCCAGGATGAGGCCGGTTCATTGTTGGCTCCTCTGCGCCTCTTCTTGGCTGGCTGGCTGTGGCTGTGTTACATCTTCGTGCGCTCAAACCCGGCGTCGTCACAGTGACATAACGTCGAGCAATTTCAACACCCCACGGTCCGCAAACCGTTCCCGTAGTCGTCGTCGGCTGGATATAGGCCCTGGACAGGACCACGCCGCGCAGTGATCGATCGTTTTGTTGTTTTTTGCGCGATCGGTGACCGTGGCATGGCTGCAGTGACATTCGTCGGCAACATATGTTTGTTCCTCTCACCGGCTGGTCCGACTGACCATTTCCTCCATTCGACCATTCCCATGGTGATCATGCGCCTGATCGTCGGGATTCCCGAGCTTGAGTTGGGTCTTGAGCCTACGCAGAGGCTTTCAAGACGCTGATGCTGAGGAAAGTATGCGCTTAGCTATGGTTTCATAACTCCTGGTGGGGTAAACGTTAGAGGGGTCTTATGCCACGTGCCACAGTTCATTTGATAAAAGCGCGGCACAACTCAATAACCCCCGCCATTAGGTTGTGTTTACTGGATTTAGGCCAATGTCTGGGGGCAGACCTATTAGGTGGATCCTATGATCCGAGTACGCTGGTGTCAACGCGCAGTGAAGAGCAAAAGCTCAATTCTTGATCACAATCCACTTTTCTGTCAACTCATGTGCCAGATGCGATCGCCATGGAGCAAATTCTTGATTACTCAGTGCGATCGTCAATATCTTCATCGCCTCCACTTTCCAGGAGTTGCGTTCCCAAGTGGGAAGAGAGAGGCGCGTGCCCGTAGCACAAGTGTAACACTTCCGTGATCGTATCAGACGGCCGGTTCGTGCTCTCGCGATCGTCCGTTTAAAGCTAATTATATCGTTTATTGGATTATTACAGTGCGGCGTGCGGTGTCCGGGTGTAGGATTCTGTTTTTAGCCGACTCCGACCGACCGTAGACCGCTGTAGTCCGTATCATCTCCAATTTGATCGTGTCTCGTGGACCTGCTGATCTCACTGATCAGCGTTCGGGTTGTGAAAGAAGAAAAACATTTCGGAGCTTCTACGGCTGCGATATGTCGCCCGAACGCGTCTCGTATCGCCTTGTAAATAATCAGATTTATTCACTCTAATGACTCGTTTCCGTTGGCTCGCGGTTCGTTCGCTGGGCCTGATGATGAGCGATAACGGTGCCGGTGTCGTGGCGTGTTAAGCGCACCAAAGTCTAGAGACAGAGAGAGAGCTCGGGAGTCTCGAGAGGTTCTAGAATGGTCCGCACTCCGACTCAGCACATCCAGCAGATGATGGATGATGGTGAGTGAGCGATCACAGCAGGAATTGCTCTCGTTTGACCGAGTTCTGTTACCGCATCCTAATCACCTTGGATGTTCTGGGTAGCGAGCGAAAGGTGAACCAGCCGCGGCAGTACTTCCTCATGCCGACCGGGCCGAGCCGACGACCTTTCGCTAACGGATCTCCTAACCTGTCCGGTCCGGGCTGGCTGCTAACGGACACCTGCTTTCGGGCGGCACAAGGACTAGTGCACGCTCTCGGTAGTGCACGGCTCAGCGAACTAAGGTAGCGAAGTTTACTGACCTCAAATTGGTGCCCACGCACACACGGGCAGGCTTGATCGGGCAGGGATGCGGCCGCCAGCCGGGCGATCAACGATCCGTGGCGCGGCGAAATCGAGGGCAGTGGAGTGCTGCACGCCACGCTACACCCAGCTGATGATGTTTTTTAATGTGCATTTTAATATATCTCAGCCTGTCCCGGCCCGGCGCGGCCCGGCCCGGTGCTTGCCATGGATCTTGGAGACGCCGGAGAAAACGGTCGGCCTATAAATAATGCTTGAACGGGTGCTGGCGATAAAATACGGCATCGGGGATTCGGTTAGACCCTGCGGGAATGGCCTGCGATGCAGCGGGACTGCAATTGCAAGTTGCAAACCCGTTCCACGAGCGGTCGAGTCGGACCGAGCAAGACCTGCTTGCCAGCCTTGAGAGAGCGATCGTGTCCGAAATTTTGGGCGAATAAAGTGAAAGTTACAGATAGTCCTCGGGATCGGAGCCTGGGGTCTCGCGACTGGGGTTTGGGTGCGACTTTTAAGAATGGCTCTTCCAGACAGCTTTGGAGAATTGGGCCACCAGAATTGCGAAAGGCCATCGAGAGAGAGAGAGAGAGCGCGTTGAGATGGCAACTCTTTCATTGTCACGTACAAGGTCCCGGCTTCGTTGGAACTTCGTCACACCTGTCGGGCCTTTTAATTAAAGGCTAGACTTAATGAGCTGGGCGAAGCCTGGGCCTCCTCCCATCCAACTCGAAGGCATCGATCGAGCCGATCGATCGATCGCAGAACTTCACTTTGGAGTGTCGGTTACGTAACTTGGCCCCCCCGAAAAGCAACCCGATTTGTGTGAAGACAGAGACAGGGGCTCATCACTGGAGTCGCATGAGCAAAACGGTGGCACAGCAGGTTGCCTCGATGCTACTGACCGTTACTTTCGACGTCGGTGAACCCGAAGAGTGACATAACCTGGAGAAGGATGCTGCGTGCGCGGGCACGCGTACTTTTATGAGTGGGTCATGCGTTGGAAATTCCATGGCAAACAATAAAGCCCCGAAAAGTCGTGGGGCCGAGCACGGTGACAATGCACGGAAGATTACGAAGGAGCTCCCACTTGTGGCTGATTGCTTTTGTGAAGCCAAAGCGTCTCACACAATTGGGATGAGCTTCGAGATCTCGGAGGCTTCGAGGGTTTTGGGTGATCCTCAAGCTGATGCGACTTTCTTTACGAAAGGTTATTCGACAGCGTACTCGGTGTCAATGAGCGCGCTTTCAGGGATTCTGCGTCCGTTTCTATTGTTTCTTCGCGCTCGTTAGAGGTCCTATCGTGCTCCTACTCAACATTCGGGCCTCCAGGGACTGTGTTAGTTATTTCAGGGCACTTTAAACGAAAATACGAGGGCTTTTTAAATTTAAATTAAATTTCTGCCGAATGCCGAAAAGCCATTTTGAATGGTCAGTGTGTTTGCTCATCGTTGATTTTTCTCTGCTCCAAGAAATGGATGGCAAAGAATCTGTATCAAATTTTGTGTTAAAACCCAAATTAAATGCGCTGACGCATTCCGAATGTGGACTGTGGGGCTTGGGGTGAAGCTATTTTGGCCCAAAGCAGCGTTTATCGGTGGTTAAAGTGTTCTCAGAGGCCCAAGAAGATGTGAACGACGAAAAGCTAAGTTTCGTCGAATATGAAGGTTTTGCTTACGGTCGTAAATTATCGATACTTTTGGAACAAATAAGGTGCATCTCAATAAGATTGATATAACGGCAACCAACGTAAACCAAAGGCAGATAGAGTTTACACAAGTTTACACATGGAAGAAATAAAGCTCTCTTTAAAATAAATAATGCAACTAGCGTGTCGTAAGTTTTATAAATTTAAAAAGCGAATCGACCCAGAATAGAGGAAATAATAATTTAGTGGCAAGAAAATGGAGGCAAAAACAAGGCGATAGTGTGATAAATTAGGAAGGATTGGAAGGGATTGGTTCATCTTAAGAAAACACTACTTGGTTAAAAGTTTTAACCCAAAGTCTACGGTTTATGCTACTGTAAAGCGGCAATCATACAAAGCATTCCGTTAAGAAACCAAACCAGTTGTTTCTCAAATAAATTATTTCAATATTTTACGATGCGTTGATAATCAATAGATCGTAGTTGGAAAGATTTGATGTCCTACCGCGTTGCTTGCCGAAAAGCTTATCGCATGTCCGAAAAGCTCCATTAGCTAATGCATATACTAGGTCAATTGGAATCGTCGATTTAGAACCGTCACAGAGCTCGGACTGATTCGGATAAGATCACCTCAACAGATAGAGACATGCCGCGAGCGATCAATAGCGGAAGGTAGTAGAATCCGTTTGAGTGGAACCCTTGATCCAACCAACGATCCCAAACGGTGCGCTACAATGTAACACCTCATCTCGCGTCAGCGCACCCCTATGCCAATCCCTCCAGCCCCCCTGAAATGGCCCCGGCCCCGGCTCGGGAGGATCGGACGAACATAACTTAGTTTAAAATTCTCCGATAACTCTCCGAAACGGAGGGCTTCACTTGATCCGCGGCTCGAGGCCCCGCACCGCAAGGTACTCACTTAATAAAGGAAACGCCCAGGCCCTGCTCGGTGCCGCAAACGGTAAAAGGGCCGCGCACACATTCCTGTGGGAGGGAAGCCACCGAGCCCGCTCGGCTCGGCGTTTGGCCTGTTAGTATCGGGCCAACAAATCTTCGCCCCCCCAGGAGCCGGAGGCGCCCTCCTAATGCCTGTCATCTCTCTGCCGTCCTGCCGCCAAGACGCGAAACGCTGGCCACGCCGCGTGGGACGGACTTGTGCAATGTGGTCGGATCATTAACCGGCCATCTAATTGATGTGGACACGGTCATCTAATAGAACGGCCGCGTTCCGCCGGCACCACCGGTCTATTCTAATGCCGAGCCGCGAGACCTCTGACGATTTATGCACGGTGCACGGTGCACCGCCTTTCAACGGCCGCAGCTCTCTCCCGCCTCGAGGCCCTTGAGCACGGAGGGCGTGTTTGGCCATTCAAACTTGATTCATGATTTAGGGAAAAACGCCGCAACGCGCCGAGGGCGAGGCCGTAAGGCGTTGCGTCCGCTACGCGCCGTGTACGACCTGACGATGATGATGACAATAAATTGGTTCGGTATATAAATTGATAAAAAGAAATTTTGCGTGGGCCACCGTGCGATCCGTATCCGAGGTGTCCGGCGAGTCCCGTTAGCGGCGCTCACATGGCCGAGAGGTCGCCGAGGAACAACAGTTACTTGGCCAGCGCTAGATCGGGGTCGGAAACTCTACATTGGCGAGGCTGCTGGGCTGCTTCCAGAAATCCGGCCGACAGTGACAATAATCTTGACACCTCCTGGCAAGCGGGAAGTGGGCTAGTGTGACCTAATCGGATTAGGTTCACACGCGAGGTTGCAATCTGGCGTCGGAAGCGCATCAGCGGCCGGGAGTTAACCGTTGCCCCCCGCCGGTTCGCGTGTTCGCCCTGCGTGCCGACGGTTCGTGCCCTGGGCCAGATAATGGGCGGTTGTTCCGTATCTCGCTGTAGGAAGTCCCACCGTCGCCGGGGCATTGATTTCGAGTATCCCGACCGAGCGCAAGTTGGAACAGCCAGTTCCACGTGAGTTGGCCCGTTGGCGGTGTCACCTACCTTTGATAGCAACCGATTCCGGCAGAACCTTGTATCCGAAGGTGGCGTGCAGATTCTTGGCCTCGCAGTGCCCGGACACGGCCATGCAGCCGGCGAAGAACGTGATGTGCCAGAGGAAGGTGAAGCAGACGGCGAACCCGCTGTACGCGCAGAAGATCTGCACCGACGGGAACGGGCTCAGGATGCCGATCCAGAACGAGATCATGTCGGTGAGCGAGGTGATGGTGATGGACACGGCCGCCTCGGACATCATGTGGCCCATGCGCTCCGGGGTCGACAGTTTCACCGACGTGCGCCGCCAGGCGGCCAGCATCACAAACGTGTCGTCGATACCGATACCTGCCGAGAAGAGAATCAGGTTTTTTAAATTAAATTTATTAGACACAAATGCATGATTACATAAGAGCACAGAGATATTCCACTTTGAGATTGCAGCTATTTGGCTAACGTAACACAATGATTGAAGCGAAAATGTGTCGAATTAAATCTATTTAAATTATATTACTACTACTATTTTGCCTCCCAGTATTAAGACATGTCCTGATTAGCAAAATCAAATTAAATTATTTAAATTGTATTAGGTTGGCTAAACCGAAATCCATTATTTTTGGGTGAAAACCAAAACTATATTTAACAGGATTTCAATGGTCCAATTTGCGTTAAATATTCACCGATTTGTTGGAAAATTTGTTGCCTTTTTAAAAATACCTTCATAATGCCTCTTTTGTAAAAGGCTTAGTCGTTATTGACGAAAAACTCGAGAAATGCATCATGATGGATGCATTAAAACTTTCTAATCAAGCTCCCGGACATTCCGACGAGTCACTAAAAACGTGTGTGACATTTCGCTTTCCTGATGGAACACAAAACCGCTTCCGTTGGCCGATTCTGGTCGGTTCTGGTCAATTGCTTGCTTCGAACGGTTGAGTTATTGACATTAGAGATCTGAATTCGGTTCCTTTCAAGTCCCACCATATACCCGGTAAAACCTTCCTGGCCGTGAGTCCTGGTTTGACCACAGGTTAAGCTGCTACAGCATGCTTAGACCACGATCGTTTTTACACAGTATTGCCGTATGTATCCTATTCCTCATCCCCCGTACCCATCCGTTAAAGGAATGGGTCGATTTCGTTCCGTTTGGCCAAATGTTTACAGTTGGAAATTCGAGCCATAATGTTTTTTTTGTACAAATAGGGTTGTTTTGTTAACACCCTGTAACTTACAAACGTATGGAACGAACGAAAAACAATAAAACATTTTTTAAATTGTAAAGTATCAATTTCAAAACGAGCCTAAACTTGAAACTGTACTGTACGATCGATACTCCACGAGATATTGATAACTAATAACTAACAACATCTTAACAACTAGTTTACTTTGAAATTAATGGTTTGATGAGTATGTCTAGTTTTTTCTAAGTCATTTCTAAGTGTGGTCGGTAGTTAAGTTTATTGTCCAGCATCAGCCCTAGGTACTTGATGTTAGAAGACCAGCGATCGGAGTTAGTAACGGATAACGGCGGCAGCATCGCAGAAATGGCTCCGATGAATTGATTAGTGGCCAGGGGTTGATACCGTAGCCGCAAGAGCCCTTACGCGGCTTACACACTCCACCCTTAAAGGGATTTCGGAGGGCAATGACGTAATCTCCGGTGGCCGTAGCCACGTAGTAGCCATGTGTGTTCGCCACACCACGCGGTGCACTACGTGACCGAGGGGCGGTTGAAACCGGTCGGCGGCCGAAAACATTCACAACACCTCTCAACACCGGCCGCCGATCGGATGTGGCAGCCCCTCCGGGCAACATTTCACCACCACCCCACCGTTCTTGTTCTCGTCCTGCCTGAATCAGCTGCGTTTGGCAGCTGATTCAGCTAGTCGCCCCGTGGCTAATGGCTCCCCGTTGAAATTGGAGGCCGATTGCGGGGCCGGAATATTTCCGGAGGTTCTCGATCGCCAGACGCACGATCAATAATTACCGGTCACTGGCCCAGTGTACCGTGGGCTATGAGGACTTGCGAAACGTAGACATAGAAAATTGTCCCCCAAGACCGTTCATGAGCGCGTTCTTGCGAAAGACCCAGGGATGCAGGTTAAGCTCTTTGGGGTTTTGGGTTCCGAACCCAGGCGAATCGTGATCGTCTTACTGGGCCGCCGATGTTACGAGCCATATTTCACGCCGCCTATTACAACCTCAACCTCATTCACTGACCACTCGCGGGATGGCCCAGAGTAACTGGCTTGCACCTCACCACACATACACACAGACCATCGGGGCCAGCGACGGGGGACAGTGAACAGCAACCGGAAACTCGGCGGAACCTCCATCGAACTACCATTTCATGCGGAAGCCAATCAGACCATGATGGCGGCCGGCTGCGCCAATTCAGGGCAACCTTATGGGATGCAGTTAATCGTTCCGCGGATGGTGGAGTTAACAGTAACCTTCAAACCGTGGCGGCGTTATCGATAAACAGACCCAGCAGGAGTATGCGTGTGTAGCGGACCAGGTCTTACGACGGCGCTGTGTGGGTATTGATGGCGTTTACTACCCACTGAAGGTTGTCCGCCTGGCCTGAAGACGTTCCTTGTGTGTGCGCAGGGTGTGATGTGCATTTAAATTTTAGCGATCGAGGTGATTACGACACTTGGAACTAGGGCACGTCCCGATTTTGGAAACTCCCCGGCTCTCTTTTATGTAGTTTCTTTATTGTTTGCGCACGGACCAAACGAGACACAAACAACCGCTCACCGGTGATGATGATCAAGCTGACAAGGTGATCTTTGATAGTAGACCGCACGGGTAAAACTATTCGAGGACGGAACCGTGAATGCGACCTTGAGAAAAACCTTCTTTCGATGCTCGCAAATTCGAGTATCTGACGTACCGGAGTACGGGTTCCCCAAATACTGATTTTGAGGAATCAATTGTCTCTTCGAATAACATGATCACATTGAGCATTCCATCTCAAAGAGCGTGAACTTCAAAACATTATTTAAGATGTTTCTGAAGGTCCGATTTGCATTAAATATGCACCGTCTTGTTGTATAATTTATTGCCAAGTGTTGGTCGTTATTGGCGAAAAACTCTAGCAATCTATTTTCACAATCTTCTCTTGAACTCAATTTTTCATCACTCATGAGGTTTGGAACGCACAAAAAAGTCCCCAAGCTTAGACCACGATCGTCTTCAGACAGTATTATCTTATGTGTACCATTTCTTATCCCCAGGCACAATCCGTTGAAGAAATGGTTCGATTTTATTCCGATTGGCCAAAATGCGTAGATGGAAATTCAATCCTCCACTTCTTTTGTTAACGTTGATTGTTAACGAGAAATGGAAACATCTTAAGTTGTTTGATGGTTAATCTCTAACTCCTGGTCTATGCTCTGATTACTAACATTCCGATCAACTTTGATTATTTCTGTGGTTTTATCGATCTTTTCGACGACGAGTCTGCCTGTCAGAGGTGCATTATTAACAGAAAAAAATAACAGAACTGGTTTGACGAAAATAAAATTGCACGTAACTAGCTGTTACACTATTGACACCACATACACCGTGCACAATTTCAGCGGCCTAGCTTGAATTTTGGCCTTTTTCAAAGAAAAACTGTATAATGTACCGAATTGTCTCCTTTTTAGATTTCCATTGTTAACACTCTTTAACTCACAAACGAAAGGAACAAACAAAAATAGTAAAAGCGCTGAAGTATCAGCTTTAAAATTAGTCTAAACTTGAAACGTTACGATCGATGCTTCTCGAAATATCGATCACAAAAGACATCTTTCCAAAAAATAATGGATTACTCTTTAGGCAACCTTAAAGTTGGACCTACAGGCGACATTTCAATAATTCGGAAGCAAATCAAACAATCGGGCGAGAAAGCTATAATAACTGAAGGTTGTCACGGCAAAATAGATGGCCGTCGTTCGAAAGAGAATAGCGGCCGTAACGTATGCCGGCTTGTTCGAGAAATAACCTTGTTTCGCCCAAAAGTGGAATTTTAAAAATAAAACTTGCATTAGAGCCAACATACTATGCTATGCTGCGAATGCTGCAAGATCTGCGCCTATATTTTTTAATTATTTTAAAACAAATTAAAGTGCGTTTATCGTCACCTGTTAGTCTGTTAGACGTTCTAAACTTGTTTACCTAAGCCAGGAAGTGAAAATCAGGCTGACCAACAGTACGTATCTAGGGTGCGCGATAATGCTGCTTTCGTATTCCGTGACCCAAATACCCTCGAACCGCGCAAGAAGAACTATGCGCGCGACCAACTGGCCTTAACTGGACATAAATCACGCGAGCGACGCGATGATGGCCGACGATCGTAATTTTCGGCATCATTCACCGACCCCGATGGCCAATCAAACCGCCGCCACAACAAAACAGAGTTGCAGAAAACTTCTTCGGTCCGGGGCCGGGTCTGGATCGCAGCCGGGCATTACGCACCCCGAACGAATCACAGTTTTACTGTGCCGATGACACGATCGGTCGATGTCAGTGTTGTGACATCGAAACAACAAAATAAAATCGAATTGTTTCGAACCCGGGAGAGAGAGAGAGAGAGAGAGAGATCGGCATTATGCGATCCAAGACGCTCTCAATTCCGGGGTCGCGCACAGCGGTGCGTCAATGTCCATTTTCTAGCGACTTTCTTTCTGCCGTTCAGCCCAGCCCATTCAGCTATGTGTGATCTATTGGTCCGATTGCACGATTGTTGTTGGTCCACCGCCCACCGGTGGCCGCTCGGGCACCGTAAATTGCCGGCAATTGAGTGCAGCGGTCATGTTGATTGTTGAACCGACCGCCCGCCACCCAATATTGCATGCCCGCTCGCATGACTGCTCTTGCTCGATCGACATCTTTCTATTGCTTTTCCCTCGCATCGTGTACATTTTCGCTCCCTCTCGGTGGTGCACTTACCGTTTGGGGCGCCGTTTGGCGCAAGCAAACGGCGGCCAATGTTTGGAAATATGCTGTGCACATACACAGAGATTTTGCTTTCCCAACTCGCAACTCGCAACTATTGCGTTATGCAACTTATGCTTCTCGCTCGGGTCGGCTAATTCGCGCATGATGATTTGCTTCACTTCGGTTCATTTCACTACCACTACCGATCGGCTCACTCTTCTGGGGCCGGGGCCTACGTATTGTCTTGACCGTCCCCGAACGGGGGCCACCCTCGGAGACTTGCACGCCACGTGCGTGTTGTGTCATATGCTTCTACCGTATGATAATGCTGTTTCGGAAGGCATCGCAAAAAAAGCGACCAAATGAAATATTTATCCAATTTTCTCCATTTCCCGGACACCCGGAGAGGTTCGTGAACCCGAGCGAGCACTTCCGAGGCACTTCCGTGAGGAGCTCCGAATGATTGATATGCAGTTTGCAGATCGAGTGTGAAAATGTGATCGTTATGAGACGCGATCGTTACCCAACACCACCGGCGAGCCTAATGATATCATTTCGAGTCGGCTGCCAGTCGTTGAACTGCCGCGTTAAGTTGAGGTGAAAATTCCTGTTTAAGCAACGCACCGGAGATTTATTTTTAAACTTTCCTGTTTACCGACACAACAAAGAGGGAGACAGAAAGAGAGCGAGAAAAGAGGAAGTACTTTGTTCGGTCAGCGGGCGCGATCCGTGGGGGCCATCGAACAATTACCTTCACTCAATTAAACCATCAACACCCGCGGCAGGAAGCGGCAGCACCGGTGACTAAGTCTCCGGGCGGTGCCATCCTCATTCGGGAATGTTGACCGCCGATGCCGCTGCCCTGAACCTGCGGCTAAGGCGGCAATTAATATTCTAGCCACAAACGCACGGTGGCCGCACCATCGTCAGCGACACAATCGAAGAACTGCACTCGGCAGCAAGCGACGAACCCGAGTGTCGTAAAGATACATTGTTCGTGCATTGTTTGGCGAGGGTCCCCAAGACCGGTGCGGTCCGGGGTGAGGCGCTGGCCATGGTCGTATCACCATAATCGTGCAATCGCGGCGAAGAAGTCCACCAACCGGTGACCCTGTTCATGAGTCTCTAGGTCTGTTTTCGTGCGCCCGGAGATTCCTCAACGCGAGCCTATGTAGCCTGTGGAGCCAGCGTATTGCGTACGCTCGCTGCCAGATCTTTCGCCGATGATCTACGATCGTCCCAATCCTCCGCTGTCGAGTGTGTGCGGAGGACAGCGATCAACACGCACACGCCGTGACGCCCGAGCGCAATTAGAGTAGGTGAGGTAACACGGACACTTACCAATCATTAGAAACGGTGCCGCCAGGTTGATTCCGATGAACTCGATCCCCAGGTACATGGCGAGTCCGAAGGCGGCGCATGTCGCCATCACGGCCGACACGTTGCCCATCAGGCCGAGCCAGGGCTTCGAGCGGACCACGTCGCCCATCATGCACGTCACCACGCTGTTGGGTGGGGAAAGGAAGGAACGGCGTTAGTATCAGGCTGCCGCGTCTGCTAATCGTGCCTAACGTACCTAAACAGGATCATCAGCAGGAAGGTGGAGCCAAAGTACGGCACGACGGTCCGCGTGTTGCGCTCCAGCTCGTGGTCGAGGGTGCGCGAGGCGAACCGTGCGACGGAGATGTACTGGAACAGCCCGTTGTCCTCGGCGTAGCCGACCGCGTCGAGGAACGCTTCCTCCCAGGCGGCCCCGCGACCATCCTGGCGCTTCGAGTCCGCCGTCACGAAGTACACCAGATGGAGCGACGGCACCGAGATGATGATGTTGTCCTCCGACACCTGCGTGCCGCCGAAGAACACGGGAAACACGTGCGCATCCCACGTTACCGGGTTAAACATTACCGGGAAGGTGAGATTCAGTTCGCCGGCCTCAACCTACAGGAGGAGCAGAGGAGCGGTGGGTTAATTGCGTGTAAATCTGCGTGTGCGGGAAGGGGGATCGTACCTCGTCGATGATCTTATCCAGGTTGAGAATATCGTTCGCGAAGCACTCGTTCTCCCACCGGGCGCACGCCTCGCGGTACGTGAACGTTTCGCCCTCGAAATGGGCCGTTGCGTTCTGGATGATGCCGTCCAGCAGGCGCAGCTCCTGCCACACATCGCGTCGCAGGAGGTTCTTGTTGTGTTCGTCCTTCGAGACCACAATCACCCGACCGAAGCGTCCTGCGTGTGAGAGACCGAAACGCGTACCGTGAGCTCGGAACTTCGATTATGTTTTGGGTTAGGTAAGGTTAAGGCAAGGTTTGGTCAATTTTACGCGCCCGTTTACGCGTTCACAGTTTCGCACGGGGGCCTGGTCCCGTTCACTCGCACTCCGCTCAAGGATGCGATCGAGATCGAGCGGTTGGCCAAAAATCCATCGCTTTGGTGGCTTGGAATGTAGTTTTCGGGCGGCCATAGTGGCAAGGATAATGAGGTTTTCGCGGTTCGTGAACCGTTGATTGAAAGCTGAACTAAAAATAGATGAGGTCAATGGTGTGATTGCTTAACAGAAATGCTGCATCATCGCACGCACAAGGGACAGGGATATTAGAATGCACCATGGACCCGTCGCCATGGTCAATTCTTTTCATTTCTTAATTGACACGGGGTCTGCCAAGTGCCATTATCTGTGATCTATAACGGAACTCCGAGTGCAATCATCGAGCCGGGCTAGGTTTTAATTAGGAAGCAGTGCAGCCGGTTAATAAAAAGAACCATACGGAAGGTGAACCGTTATTGAAGGTCACCGGTGCTTAATTGCCCTGAAGTACTTGGTGCGTATGCTCTTGAGCGGGCCACAGGAAACTAGGCCGACCGTGGTAAGGAATCTTTTGACGCCATTTGCAGCACTTAATGATCTGTTCCACTATCTGTTAGAGCGGATTGAGGCCTATTATCAGCAATTCAAATGTTAAAAGTGCAAACTGACGTCTTTGATACCGAAATCGTATCAAATGTCGGGTTCGTTGCTTTACGCCGGGCGTTGATGTCTTTTGTTTCCAACAGGGAATATTAGAATATAGAATACACCTGCTGTTCCTCCCAATGAGTTACATAATGATCTTAATCTATTACCGAATCATTCGTCATATGTTTATCCTCTCTTGTGGTTCCGTTCTTCAATATTTAAGTTAAAACAAGTGATTATAAAAATTGCTTACGATCAACAGCGCCTTATGCTCCGCAACACTTTCGCTCGCAGAACAAATAGAAATTGAATCAATTTGAGCGCAAATTGGACAAACGAATGTCGAAAGCGGGATAGAAATGCATGCTTCAGCGCGAGCCGCGATCGGTGTTACGTTTATCGATCAAACGGCCGATCGATTATGCGAGCACCCGTGGAGATGCGGCCCCCGGACACGTGATCGATTACCCGGCACCGGCGCTACCGTACACTCCGAAGGCAATTAAATACCGTTGGCGGCGCGAACAATGCGATGCGCTCCGATTTAAGCGGAATGCCACGCTCCAACGCAGTGCGGTGGCGGTGACCGCTCGATCCGCAGGATATCTCATCTGCCGCATTTTTTTTATAGCGATAACGATAATTCCTCAATTACCACGAGGCGTCTATCGTTGGGATCGATCATGTTTTACACCTTTCCAATTTACGTCACTCGCGAGGGCGCGCACGTGCCGCTTGCCTGGGGGTCGATCGTACGAAAATACTCTTCGCAGAGCCCGAAAAAAAAAATGGGTGGCTACTAAACAATGGCTCAAAGGGGGCAGCCACCGAGTGGCACGTGCATCATATGCGGAAAGCTCATTGGGAGCGTGCGAATTTAGTCGCCGCAAGTAGCGATGCTAGTTATCGCCGATAGCCAACAGTTTCCGATAACAATTCCTGGCCGCTGCCTATAAACGGCTATGGGTGTGCGTTGCGTATGGTCGTGATTGAATGTTGTTGTCGTTGTTGGCCGGCACCCAGAGTGTGTGAAGGTTGCGCGTGCTACGGCGTTCGTGGTGGTGGCGGGACACTAGTACCCTCGGTTAACCTAGAGAATCCACATGTGTGTTTGCTGAATTAAAGTGGCCATAGTTGTGTGTACCACACGCATACTTGCATGCGAACTGCGCTTTTGGGTCGTTTGCTATCGATAGAAGCCGAACACCCGAATAATGAAAACAAAAGACATCAACATCCAGGCGACGAACCTTTGCTTCAAGTACACAGAAACACGAGCTACGACGGACCGACGGACAGTTCGTGGATCGTTATCGTTTATCTGGCACTAAGAACCCAACAGCCAGTCGTTCTGGGTGCTTTGTGTCCTTGACCGTACGACCGTACGGCTCTATCGCGGGCATTTTCTCGCGCATCGAATGAGTCGAGTGAGGAAAAATGCCAGTTTATGTTAATACACAGCTGTCCGGTTGCCAGTGTGCCCCGGCAAGCTTTCGGAGCAGCTGTAATTGCCCAGGCCGAGGTACATGAAGCCGGTTTTTGAAGCCACTCGCGGTGAATGGAATAGAAAGTCAAGTCAACAGGCTACGGCAGGGGTCGCAGGCGCCCTACTCATGCGCCCGTTCTATCGTTGGCCCAGCGCGTGATGAAGAAAACTGGTGCACCCGATCCGGTTACGCAGGGCGGTACTGCAGCCAGCGTCCGAGTCATTTGCTTTGTCTGCCAGATCACAAAGTGGCACTTTGTGATCGGCCAAGCCCAAGGCCCAAGAGCTGGGGCCCTACCGATGATCCGAACTTACCCGGTCTGGTGATTCTGCCGACGTTGAAACGGTGCGTATAGTTGACCTTGAAGTAGTTCTCGACGATGGCACGTTCCGCTTTGCCCTCGCCGCTGATCGGTGAGAACAGATACTCGGGATCGATTTCGTACTTGATCTGTTGGTAGCTGTAAAGAGAGAGAGAGAGAGCGAAGCGACACCATTAGAAACACACCATAGCCAGACCGGCCCAGGAATTCCAGGAATAGGGCCGCCAGGGCTCCGAATGGTCATAAAATCACCCGTGCGGTGCTAAATTTAAACGCAGATGTCACAGATTAATGAACGATCGTAAAGTTTGTGGTCGCTCCGTAAGAACGCGTCCCGCGATTGGCAAATGCCACACGGCAGTAATAAAACGCTTCTACGCCGGTGGATTAAAGTTCGCCCGAAAAGGTTAAGCAATTATTTGATGTGACGTGGCTTCCCGCGACAATCCTGCGGTCAAAAGGTTCCCGATCTAAGGCTACCTAAAACGTTGCATTTTATGGAAACGAAGTACGCGAGGTTATTAAATGGAAATTTCTACCAAAATTACAACCAATTGAAAACGATGAATAGTCTGTGCTTCTCGTAAACGAACCTGGCCTGGAAGTGCCGGCCAGACAAAAAACGATAAATCAAATCGAAAGTGGGCCAAATATTTATGGTTACACCGGGTGCTGTTTAGTAGTTTCTCCGAAAATTCGCCGTCACACCGGACCACGAACCTCTTCAGCGTTGATTAAATTTTCCCCGTTCCTACGCACCGGGCAAAGAAAGGCCTCGCTTTCCCCCGTGGTAGCCCCGGGTCGGTTACTCTCTACTACGCACGGCAACTGGCACCGTCGCTTCAGCGTGGGCTTCTGGTCACCTACTCGGCCACCACCGTGGCAGCAGCTCTGATTGGTTAATTAATAAACCCGGAGTCGTCGTCGGAGTGCAGCGCAGGAGTGCCCGCCCCATGCTAATCCTGCCGGGACCTGTTTCGCGCCGATGCATTCCTACCCCGCCCCGGGTGGCGTACTTACCCGGTCATGCAGAGCAGAGCCAGCAGGACTGGCACGATCAGAAAGTAGCCCGGATGCTTGGCGATGAAGAACCCGAGCTTGTAGAAGGATTTGTTTAACGCATTGTCCACACACGAGATACCGCAAGTCATCTGGAAAAAAGAGGGAAGAAAAAGCGGACGGCGTGAAACTAACGGCGGTGAAAATGGCGGCGACGGTACGCAAATGGGGCCCGTAAATGAGTGAACATATTTAATTGGACTCATCAATCATCATCTCGGGCTTCGGCACGAATCCTGCTGGCCCCAGTGGCTAATGGGGCGATCCCGCAACAACCGTGGTTCGCGTGTCGGACGCGAGCTGGACGACGAGCATTAACTATGCGAAAGTGGCCAGGATTTTCCCGTGCAAACAGAGGGCAAATGGAACCGAGTGAGAAAGAACGAGAGAGAGAGACGGAGCCAGGGCGATCAAATACTGAACCCGAACGTAAATGAACCAAATCGAAACACTTTCCATTTCTTTTCTCCTCTCTCGCGTTGCATGTAAACAGATTATGTTAAAGTTCTTTGACTCTCCGCGAACGAAAGCGAAACCGGGGTGCGTCTGCGAACCAACACGGCCGCGGCGTAAGCTGATTTGAATGCGATCATGTCGGGGAACGCCCGTTACCGTTCAACCCGTGGCGCCGGTCGGGTCGGCAGGGTTTGCAAAGAAGAATCGTTACACATGTCATGTATGTGAATTTAATGACTGCATTTCTCCTTGGCAAACGCGCCAGTATGCCAGCGTTGAGTGAAGTTATTCGAAGTTGACGGCCAGCGGCTCCCTATTTTATGATTTGAATTCCCCAGCTGTTGTGAGCTTATCATTTGATGAAAAACGCTATCCACGCACGATTTTTCTACGATTTAAGGTGTTGTTGCCGTTTTTGGACGTCCTTGATGTGATTGAATTGAATTGAACACCACTGTACTAATTGAAGACGAAGAGTCATTATACTCTTTCAACATTCGTTCATAAATTTACTTTGCTTTTAAACCTTCCTTTAACCATTAAAAAACCTTAAACCTTAAAATAAAAATTCAATCAATCCACGATATTTGATTTTTCCCATTGCAAAAGAGGCGTGACACGTCGATAACCAGCCATTTAGGCTTGAAAAAAAAAACGAATTGACAGATTGAAATGAAACTTTAACTACGTTCGTATGAAGAGTGTACCAGCATAACAAAATTAATTTAGGCTAGTAGCAGCACCCTTTGTTATTGTATCGCAAATTTTTTGAACAACTCAGTACATTATGCTTTAGCGTTTATTTTTTTTCGTGCTTTCTAGAGTGCATTTGGTGCCAAAAAAAAAGTTTATTGTTTCTATCAAAAACATAATTCTAGAGCCACCCGCCAAACGCTAAAGTGAACACTAAAGGACTACCAAACTCTGGTTTGCCATTTCAATTCTTTTTCTATATTTTTCAATAATTTCCGCGTTTAGGATCGCCTATCAAAACACGTCTCAGAGAATGTTGTTTCGCATTGCTCGAAACATTTGATTCCTTTTAGAGAAAGCTAAAATTAAAGCGTAACTAACCTTCACACATTTCGCAACACGCACGACCATTGCATTGTGCAGTGAGGATGTTCCTATGGCCATACTGCCATTTTAATAAAGCCCGTAAAATCTTCATGTTTGACGTCAATTGGGTGTCTCCTGAACCACGTTGCCCCCGAAAAAGCCCACGTTTGCGGCACCGCGCACATAAAACGCACGTACGCCGAAGGTGCGCATTGCATAAAGCCGAGCAGATTGAGATCGACATTGACCCACATTGAGACCCCGAAGATAATCTGACCACCACGGGGGAAAGCTAAATGTCATGTGAGCAAACCACGTGTGGTTAGATACTTTAATTACGCGCGCGCGCGACGTAGCGATTAAATTCACCTCATGTCACCCTTTGCGGTTAACCCGGGAGGGGGGCCTGAGAAAGCTCGCCGTCGACCCTATTTCCACCCAGCAGCAGGTGGTGTCCATAGGAGCAACATACCTGGCTGCCACCTATCCGGGAAACGCCGATCAGCATATCCGATTCACTTTCTATCGGAAATCGATAGCCGGTTTTCGATGCGAAAATTCACCCGACGCCGGTTGGTGCAAAGTGCAACAGCGACAGAGACAGGGAGAGAGCCGGCCGGTGGACACTGAAAGGTTAACGGCCGGCACAATGATTTATGCTGCGCTTCACCCGTCACATGCGGGGTGGTGTTTTCTCCCCCGGTCAATTAGAGCGCTTCGTCGGAAAAAGGTTGTTATTTGATTGCGATTTGCGCTTTTAATTATTTGTTTTTTCGCGTCATTATCACGCATCTCCGGGCCACTTTTGGGGCCCCGGCCCGATTATCATTGCATTAGAAAGTTCAAACATCTTGCGCCAAGCAAATCACCACACATCAGTGCTGCGCGCGGCTTGCGTAACTTAGTTATGTTACCTTTTCTTGCTGTTAGATCCATTTTGTTGAGTAACATCGAAGCAATGCCGGCGCTAATGTTTGATTTCAACGGAACCAGTGCCACCCCCCAATGAGAGAGTGGCCAATAAAGATTGATACTTTACCCCCTGGCTGGCCGCAGGAGTTCGATGGACAGCAAATCATCTGCAGCATGTGTTTGCCTCCGGAATGCCGGATGTTGCCCTTTTTCGAGGGGAGCGCCCCGGGATGGTGGTGAACAAACAAACGCCACCCGCGGTGTAATTGATGTGTATGTGGGCGCCCATTGTGGGTCGTTTCTTGTGTTATCATATCACTCCAGGTGTGCGCTTGATAATGGGGAGTTTGCAAATGGAAAGACGAAAGATGTATGCACTCTCAACTTCTTCAACGCACCGAATTGGCGTGGTCCTAATTGATGCTTACTAACCCGACACCGGTACCAGAGCGATCCGAGTCCGAAGCAGCCGGGCTTTTCAGCCACCGACGTACAGATTTTTGTCTAGGGCAAATGTGTGTTTTTTACATTCCCAACTTCAACTTCTTTTTACTTCAATCATTTCGTTCCGAGAGATCATTGGCCTTCGGTGCTGGTTATGTGATTTATGAGCGAGAAAGTAAAAGCAGTCGTTAAAGTGGGCACCACCAACGGCCGAAAGACACATAAGACTGCTCAATAATGGGGCTTGTTAATGTATTGTACTAAATATGCTCTATTTGGAGCCACACCAGTCGCATGCATTTGGTGCAGTGAATATTATATCTAATAGCAGTGCCGTCAAGCGACCATAAATAAGGACATAACATTTTAGGCTAACACTTTTTTTCACAAATTTGGTGGGGCAACATTAACCTGAAATAAAACATGGAAAACTTCACACATTGCCGTTGCTCAATTTCTCAGTAAAAAATTCTCATCGTCAAAAAACTGAACATTGGCCATAACGTGTTAAAAGCATTTAACAATCAGTTCAAAACTCTTTTCGTTTCGTTATGTTTTAGTCTATGAACATAATAACGAAAGTAGTAATTTTTAATGCGTTTTGTAATATGTTACTACGGACAATCTGAAAAATACATACAGGGTTTTCCATCACGATCGAACTATTTAAATGATTAATAACTTCGCTATTTGTCAACCAATTTTATCAAATTAGTCAGATTCTGAAATTTCAGTCTATGCCAATTTAAGCATGGATCAATTTATGGTAAAACAGTGAGCTGAAATTGTAGCGATCTACATTGAAAATAATCGTTCAACTGTGAAAACTGTGCGAGCTTTCTTCTGACTTCTTTCTGTTGGGCTATTTGAAGACTAAGGTTCATGCCAACCAACCGAAGACCATTGAAGAACTGAAAGCTCTGACTGACCAGGGGAATTTGCTGCTATTACGCCCGAAATATTGTGAAATACAGTAAAAAACCCAACCCAAACCCAAAAACAGCTGCTTTTTTTGTGTGTAATGGGGGCAGTAATTTGATCGATATTGTATTTTGGGTAAATGTCAATAAACAGCATTCTGTATCCCAAATAAATCTTGTTCATTTGTCAAAATCAATTGACAAATAGCGAAGTTATTCGACATTTAAATAAGTGGATTGTGATGGAACACCCTGGACAAATTAGGAGAAATGTTAGACCGCCTTACTACTTCTTAGTTATCATTAACTAACCAAGTGATTAGTAAAACAACATTAAAAGCAAAGGGATCATTTGGTTACATTTGGATCATCGGTAAGGATAAAAGATAAAAGATTGTTCGTGCTCTTTTCTGCTCCAGGCATGTACCAAACGATTTGGAGTTTCGTGAACTTCGGAACCAATCTCCGGAAATCCATCAAAATCCATCTCCAAACCTGTCACAGAAGATATTCGAGTAATATGTAACCTCCATTTCAACAATTAACGATTGCATTCTGTACAAAAAGAAACGTTGTATTCTAGGCTCTACATGTACTAAAACTCTTTACAAAAAAAAAAGCTGTGCCATAAGAATCCTGTAGGTTCCTGTCTAATTGTGCCAGCTTATAACTATTCAGATTCTACCAAATTCAAGCTACATGAAAGCTGTTTCTATCAATTCCCTCTCACAAGATTCTTATCCCTAACGCGCGAGTTTCGCCCAACATTTAGCACATAATAATTTTAAGACCTCGTGGATCGTTCGCATTTTACGACTCGGCCGATTAATGGCGGCCGGTCGGCGGTTATCTCATTTACGGGTGCGTTTTGGCCGGTGATTAGTTTGCCAACCGCTGGGGCTGGGGCAGTTCTAAGGAAAACTTTTCATGTTAATTTCATGTTGAAACGCGATACGCGCCGTGTACAAATAAACCTGAGAAAAGTGGCATTGTTTGCAGATAGAGACCTGACCGCGGGGTCTGGGCCGTCGGTGATGGATCTATTCTGCGGGAGCTTCTTAACTACCGCCACTAAGGGCCGGGTTGCCGCCGGGTTGAGGTCTGGTGGCCGATCTCGCAGCCAATGCGTCATTGTTAGCGTGACGATAGGGCTCGTCGTCGTCGTCACCAGCACTGGCACCAGCAGCGGCAGCCAGTTGAGGTTGGGTGGGAAACTGGTCGGCGATGAATAAACATTCACGCGGTGTGAAGAAACTCCGGCTGGCGTCTCCAGCTCCCTCGGAAGCAACCGGTATCGGTGGCCGCAGGAGTAGTTCACCTGCTGTTTTCTCTACACCTTATCTTCGAAAACTACCGGCTCGTGACTCGACAGGCCCCGGCGAAAGAAGGTCGACCTATTTCCACCATCGAGTGGGCCGGCGCAGTGATAGCGTCCGCTGGAGTGTGCCACATCTACCCAATACACCGGCTAGTAATGTATGGTTCAGCTTCACAGGAGCCTGATGCCTTTCTCTGGCGTTGGCTGCGATATTTTACGCCCTGTTACGCCACGGCCAGGCCACGTGCAGTTCAATAGAGAGAAGGGTCGCGGTGGGCACCCTGTAGGGCCGTCGCCCGTCAGTTCGTGACTTCTTTGCAGTCGATTGAGCCTGCCGAACAATTACCACTCATTATCATTGATTATGGTAAAATGGGCACGATTTGGGGAGTCGATGGACTTCTCACACTCGATCGGCCTCCATTGGGTGTGATCGATGATCGTCTTGGAAAAGGGTCCGAAGAACCGTAATTTCCCCCGGCAAGCCGACCGGGAACGTTAGGGTGCCGTGGAAGAGAAAGGCACTTCTTCGCTGTTAGAACGGCAGCAGACCAAATCATCACTCATCCACATTTCACCGATCACCGATCACCATAGTGGACGATCATTTGGTTGAAAATTCCATTTTTTAACGTTCCACATTCTAGATTAAAATATGCTCGCACGATGCCTTGATGAAAAGGTTAACAACCTTTCGAATGGGGGAATAAAAACAATACGCTCGTCAGTGTCGTTTACGTCAGACGATCCCATAATTAATTTTTCCATCCCGAAAACCGATCCGTCTCGATCCGGGCCAGTCCAGAATAATATTCATAAATTCATTAGAAGCACATTGAACCTTTCCCGGGATGGGACGAGTTCATTAGGAAGCCCGCCGACGCGGTATGCGAGCAATGTCAGCGAGCGAGCCCATTACCATTGATTGATGTGCTATCGGTCCGGTTTCGAAGGTCCGTGACGGATCTCGGTGTCTTAAGCCTCCACATCATCGGGCGAGTAAGTACTTTTTAATGACATCCAACCGAAAAGCGTTAACGCCCGAAAAAGGAGTCGTTACGCTTGTGTTTGACTACTTTTCTTGCAAAAGATGCTTGCACATGGCTTTCAGGAGGTCAGAAATCGCGCTCCAAATTGTTTCAGGAAACCCACCATTTTCTTTTTGGTGAACCAATTCCAGTGACGGAGCATTAATTAATAAATTTAACGCCAGCACGCCATTTACATGATTTCGTATCACATTGACCTTGCAGCCCTTTTCGGGCCCCCCCAGTGGCCATTGCCTTCGGTTACGGTGCTGGCTCGGAGTGGAAAAGAAAGCTCAGCTCCGGTAGCCACGCCAGTAGCCACACCGACCCTCTGTTCCCCCCATCCGGGAATATTTGGAGCAAATTGTTGTCATTCAGCGGAACCACGCTGGGGTCACGCTCGCTGATACCGATCTCGAAAGGATGGGAACGCGATTGTTGGCCCGCGGCCCGCTGCCGCTAATTCAACAAACTATTCGCTTCGGTTATGCTTCCCTTGAACTTGCTGCTTTCACCGTGCCCCCCCCCCCCCACACGCGCCCATTTCTTATCGACCGCCGGCTAATAAGGCGTATCGTATTTTACCAGGCAACTAATAGTAATGTTAACATCCGTTTTTATCCTTATCGGGCGTCGACATCATAAACTACTTTTACTGCCACCGAGACCTTCCCGGGCGCACCCAGGGTCAACGTTGTTTACATAACCAACATCAGCGAACAGGAGGAGCACAACATTATTCACTGCTGGATGGTGGAATTATCGAACCCGGGAACCGGGAAAGTAGAGAAACGGAAACGTGGCTGCAATCAAACGAAAGTATTTCCAATTGGGCACGATCCGGTAAGTCGCCGGAACGGGAGCGGACCCGAACGGTACACCGGGACCGATCGGTTAATTACGCCGCATCAGCGACCAAACGTGCCGTGGCTCGACCCAATTTGAATCGATCGCACACACTCGCTGGGCTGCTAATTGAATGTTGCTGCTCTGCGAGTAACCTTTCTCCTAATCACCAACTCCTAATCGCTACCGTAAGACGCAGGTTCGTAAGTCGGCCCACACACCTGCGCAGGTGTCGGTTTTATGGCGCTGCTCAGGCTCAAAAAACGGTGGCCCCGTGGCCACTTGATTAACTGGTTAGCGTTGGTTGTATAACTGCCAGCCAGCCTAGTGGAGCTGGCTGGTGGTAGCAACCACGAAATGGCCACTTGGAACCGGGAGATTCCCAAGCCGGGAGAAGATTGCTGGATTGCAGCTCCCGTTGCGGTGCATTCACCTGCCATGTTGCAGTCCGGCAAACCGTTGTGCGATACGCTGTGGTGAGCTCCCTAGTTCGGTGCCTTAACTGGATGTGAAATGGTCCAAAATATGGCGAAAAATATGACGGCGATCCTCCACGGCTAATTGATCGTATACTTTTACTTGCCCAGGGGATCCAGGAACGAGCCGCTTTATCGCTCACTTGCGGACGGTAACATCTTAATATTCACTGTCCGTGAATTACTCAACAGCGAGAGGAATGCTTCACTCCCGAGGCACACAAGAGAAACTCGGAACAAATCGGACCCACCCGGCTAATCTCCGGGGATTGCAATTTTCGCTATCGATTCGTAGCATGGTGTGAAGCAACGTGGTGGAGAAAATACACATTAATGACCACCTTCGGGATCGCACACGCTATCATCATAATCTGCTTGGCGGCTGACCCAAAGGCCGGACCGCGCCTACGACCAAAACTTTCGCTTAGCTTCGATTTCCGGTCAAACGTTCCAAACACGCATGCGCAACGTCCGACGGAGCCACAAACCGATCCGAGTCTCCGAGCTACGGAAGTGAGAGCTCGAGCGAGGTGTATAATTTCGTGTAATGTCTTGCGCCCAGTTCGCGCCCCCACGATTAGATGCCATTACAGCGCTCCCCAACATTCCGATGGATTCCAGCGCGCTAGAGAGTCATTAATAGTTTGTTGTTTAATAACATTTAAAGGTATCATTGATTGTACGGTTCGGATCGAGTGGGTCAGCGAAGATCAAAGTTACCCCACGGGGGGTTGTAGCGTAATCTCGGTTAGATCAGAGCCCGGGAATCTCCAGTTCGGTGTCGGGCTCACCACTCAACGCAAGCGAGACCCAAACCGAACTCGGGTATCTTCCGACGAATTCGCGATCCGCGGCTTACTGTCTGCCAAATTTAACGGCCAGTTAGTCTCGGGCGAGCCACACCGCTCCCGGGAGCCATAAGCTGATTTCCTGCTCCAGTCACCCGCTCGAATCCCGATCCTGGACCAGCGAAACGTTTCACGGTGCTTCGGAGATCGGTGTGTCGACATGGCCCCGTTTAGCTAGTTAGCCGAGTCCGGCGCTCGCGAACCATTAGATAACCGGCTCCGGCTGACAGGCTCGGTGGGGGCCGGTTCGGTAGAAAACAAATTTTTCAGAGTTTCGTGAAATAATTAAATCTATGCACATGATTAGATAACACACTCGGTCTCGGTCTCAATTAGAGTGCGGGAGCGAGACCCCGAGAGGCTGGGTTTCGCGCGCCTAAGAAGTTGTGCGCCTCTACCAGCACCATACCAGGACCGGTACCGTTCGCCGGTGATGCTGCTGCTGGTTTTTGTGTTTGTATGTTAAGTACCGCTACTACTGCCAGCCGACGTAACGCGCCTCCGATTCGAGTGGTGTCCGAGCTCATCGACTCCGTTTTTCGCGCTGGAAGGCCTCGATCTCGACTGTTGGCGCGTTGTTTATGCTTTGGAATTTTTCCGAGGTTATTAAAGGGCGAAACGGCCCGCTAGAATACTAGCGAGTCGATCGCTTTGGAAGTTGGCCAAAAAATCTTACAAAGTAGCATGGCCGGTCAGGAAACTGCTTTGTAAGCCTTACGCAACGGCCCAAGACGTTTCATTAGATACGCAATGTCACCGCAATGTTTGGTGTGCACGGCCGCGAAAGCAGCGCGATGGCGACAAGGTCGCTGAGCACCCGAGCCTGGTGGTGATGAGGCCCCGTGGCATCTCGTTAGTAGGTCAGGAAATGTGTCGAATCGTGATGACGCGGAAGAACCCGGCACCCGAGAACGCTGCACACCGTCGTGT
The DNA here is from genome assembly GCF_943735745.2 of Anopheles bellator. NCBI lineage: Eukaryota > Metazoa > Arthropoda > Insecta > Diptera > Culicidae > Anopheles > Anopheles bellator. The sequence continues at coordinate 23,105,940 of NC_071285.1, read as the reverse complement.
AATTATTCTCCACTTACTGCGCCTATGATCGGATTGCAAGGCGAAAGTGGTCAATTCGATGATGTCGGCAAGGTTTAGCTGCGTTCGGAAATCGGTTAGAATCGGATTGTAACTTCCTGTGGGGAGACGCACACGCAGCGAACGTGGAATCGGAACTGATACGGAACATTCCGATAGCCGACAAGTGACGTAATGCAAGGTTCGTCGCTTGATTGGGAATTGAAGTCTTTTGATTGTGAACAGATTCAAAATGGAATCAAACGCTGCGTCGTGATTCTGGGAATCGAAACGGATGTATTGCACTGACCGCACGCAACATAGCTGAACATACAGCATAGTATGTTGTAAATAATGAGGAAAATTGAATTTTAAATTTAAATGCGTTAAAATACAGAAAAAAATCTCTTCTTCACATTCATGTCTAATACGTTGAGTGTAGCTGAAACTCACAAATCTAAACTAATATCCTAATTTTGCTTCGTCCATTAACCCTCCGGTAGACGGCAATGCTCGTGTGGCGCTGCTAGGAAGGAAGCACGGACCTGAAGTTTTAAGCGATTCTTATTTTACTTTCTTCGTTTTTGCAATATGCCACCTGCTTAGGGGCTAATGAAGTGGATGATCGAACATCGACTACACACCGGAAGTGTGGTCACAGCGGAGCACAAAAGAAAACAATCGGGAAAGTGCATCGCCCAATCCGGGGCGCCCCATCATGATCTGCCTCATTTGGGTGGGCAAATTGCTGTGGCAAACACCTGGGCGAACGGCGCAGGAAATTTGCCCGAATGAAAGCCCAATATCGGGACATCCGGTTACGGTCTTCCGGTTGCGGTGTTTCAATCGATCGATCAGCGGTGTTTGGGTATTTGGGAAAGCCTGGGCCATTTTGCTATGTCGCCGCTGCTGTAATTAAGCTGGTTCAGGGCTCGTACCTTAGTTAATGATGTTGTTTCTATTGCTGGGTGCCAACTCACGAGGAGACCTCGTCAGTTTCTGGTTTGGCTGTGGTCTTGTGCGCTCATAGAAGCCAGAAGGTAAGCCGTTCGTGTTCTGCGCACCCAAAACCAGTGCGGGTCGGTTATCGCTGGCTAGTTTCTGCGTGGCATTGAGTGTCTTAACGTGCGTGGCCAACGCATGTACAAATGCAACGAACCGTTCATGGTGCGGGGTTTCGGGTCCAAACTCAAAGGTCTCACAACTCGGTCATGCATTGCGCATTGGCCAGCGCACATGCTGCCGCGGCCGGCGGTGCACTTGGCTTAAGGCGCACTGGCGCCGCTGTGCGCAATGCGGGGCCAATGCCTTAAATCATCGTTAGGCTGAACTTCGCCACCAAGCATATCCACACGGAGCATGATTAAAGATCGCGCACAGGCACCGCCGGCATGATAGTGCCGGTGGCCGATGGCTCCGAAACAAAAAGTGGGTTTTTGCCAACCAGTTGCATAACCGTTGCCGTTGGTTGGTTTGGCTGGTGACGTTTTTTCGTGAAGAGGCAAGAAACCTCTTGCAAATTATCGTCAGTGTTGCGATAAATTATGGTTTGGCGATAAAAGCGTAGCTTGATTACTATATTGATAAAGTAAAAGATTTCTTGTGAGATTGTGCATAACATTCACTGGGTTACATGGCGTCCGTGGACCAATAAGTGGTGAAGCTAATTTTTTTGAATCTTCAACGATTTCAACATGTGATTTGATTTATTCTAGTTTTAGTTTTTGGTTTCGGTTTTAATTAAATATACGTTTGTGTAGATTAATTGTGATAGATTAATTATTGTTATCTTTTTCCAATGTTTCGGTAGATCATTCCAAGGAAGAAAATGCATACGATCATAGTTTGAAAAATAAAATAAAAACCTTCAGAAAATATTATCTGCCCTGATGGAATTTGTACGGTTAAAATCGATCAATGCTTTCGTATTCGCTCATCAAGCGTCGGATAGTTCTTCCTTCCCCCGAACAGTTCTGCCCAGGATCGGGATCACGGTTACCGAAAGCGGATTAATGCTGCGTGTGAGCATCACAGCCATCGTGCTTTAAATAATCCAAATTTAATTATTAACGGTTACAGAGCCAGCAATCAGCGGCTGGGCGGCTGAAATTGTTTGCCATTTTTGCTCCGCCAAATCACGCGAATCAATCGCGACGTGGAAAACACAGGAGAACAAGATAATATAAATCGATTTGCTCCGCACTGAAGCTCGCGCGCCGAAACAGCCGGAACCTCTGTTCCATTTAATGACGCCAACAGCATTTTCCCCTGCCCACACTGGCGCCACCCCTAGAACGTGTGCAAACACACATACACGGAGGGCGGCTTTTAAAAAGCACCTGCGTGCAATAGTTTTTCCCCGATTTCGGCTCCCCATTGTGCCGCCCGCCGTTCCTTGTGTGGTGGGAAACTGTTTGTCTGCTTCGATCTACTGTTACTTCTCCACTTCACCGAAAGAGGGCTTGAGGGGAGGGGGGGGGGAGGGTGGCACTGGCCGGAGTTTTCACAAGCCTTGGGGGATGATTAAACCAAATTGTACGGTAATGCGGTATGTGTTTGCGTTTTCCGCCGGAGCAACAGACCCGACGCCGGCAACTGCACTTATGCTGCGCGCGGCAAATTTCGCCAAATCTGTGGCGTTATGGGATTACGGGCGAGAAGGGCATGGGCTGGGCACACGAGAGCGCACTGACCTTTGAGTCGAGCACATGTGGCCGCGGATATCGTGTTACGAGAGTGTGGCAATGGAACTGCTCTACAAAGGGATGTAACCGAGGTAGCGTAACTTCGCGTAATTCATAACGGGTTCGCCGTGTGCCTATGCTCCCCTGTTACTTGTTACGAATATGTGTAAGGTAACGTTGATCCGATTGGTAGCACCATCGAAGGGATATTGAAACGGTAGTTTAGCCGGCACGTCGTCGTCCCGGGTTTTGAACGGCGCGGATCAAGGGATTGATGTTGACGCAAGATAATCATCTCAATTCCAAGGACCAAGGTTCCGGGTAGCCCCCTGCCCCGTTCGGTCTCGTTTCCCCGTCCCCAGGTCAGGTCGTTGTCGGTGGTCCCCGGCCGCCCCGGCGTGCATAATCACGACTGTCGCTGGATCGACGCCAAATCAATGCTATGTTTATTTATGCGCTCGATGAACCATGACGCGCGGTGCCACTGGTTTCGAATGGAGCAAAAAAAAAGCTAAACACACGGGAGGCCATTTCTCGCCAACGCCGCCACGAAGGCCAAGATGACGATCGCGGGCCGAGCCAAGAAAGTGGAAAATAGTGGCCCCTCGCTCGCTGTGGAGCGTTCATAAAATATCGTCGAACAAGTTGTCAACCGGCGGCCCGTTAGCCTGCCGTGCTCAGAACGTTCGGCCGGTTGCATCGGAGCAAATCCCGACGACGACGACGAAGACGACGATGCTGGGGCTCATCTAACAGGAATTGCAGCGAGCTGTCTTCGAGACGATTGCCAGCCACCAACGGGCCACGGATGCTTATCGAGCCTCATTATTCGGGACGGTTGATGCATTGCCGGTACGATGCCACGGGATATTATGTGCCTTTAATCAAACGATTCCGTAACAGTGCCGTCACGGCGTCATACAAATAATTACCGCTCGGGCTGTATTAGGTGGCCTGAGGTACATTCACACGGTTCAACATTGGTAATTAGAGAGAATGGAATTGGGGTCTACACAAATTGGACTTCTTTTTTGTTAAACAAACCAACATTTACACACATCAACCAAGATGATTCGTTGAAGAAAGATTAAATAGCTTTTGAAAAAGTACTACACCTAGTTATGATCATGTTGAAGTGATTTTATATTTTCGGCTGGATTATTTAACAAATAGGAGCACCAAAAATGATTAAATCAAGTCCACTCAAAGTGCAAAAAATGTACTAAAAAATGAAGCAAACTTCCGGTACGTAACTGAAACAAAGTCCAACATAAAAAACAACTACAGTGGAGCTTAGAGCTGCACCGCAAAAAAGCTAATATTTATTGGGGGTTTTTTTGGCCTAATCCTGGAAAGTTCACAAAAACTGAATGCTAATGTCTACCGTTAGCTCGCTCCCGGCTCCCAAACCGGGCAGCAGCTGATCGAACGGTCGCCCTTGTCCAGAAAAAAACGCCTCTTGTCTTATTCTCCAGCGATCTCCAGCTCTTGCTCTCCGGAGAGTAGGCCATAGGAGACCGCCTGGAACGGCGCCCCGATGCGAGGTTTCTCCCGCTTCCCGAAAAGCGGCACAACACCTCTCCTGGTCGAAACGGAATGTGTAAATGGTCTATCCGGACGAGGAGGACAACGACGAAAAATGGTGTCACGAATGGGCATGAGTGTGTCTACATAGGGATCGAGAGATCGCACCTTGATGAAGCACTGATTTAAAGCCCCTTGTGATCGCACTCCAAACTCTGAGCCAACGCGCCCAGTTGCAACATTTGAGGGTCAATCCTGGGGAATACCTGGAAAGCCCGGGAAGAGAAAGTGAATTCGTCACGAACGTTCCCGAATCAACCTGACGCGCAGGCTGGCTCGACGGTTCCTGCAAAGAAGGGTGCCTCTCGCACCGAACAGGTTTCTATCCGCTCCGCTCCGCTTTGGAGCCCTCTGTTTAATGGCGATCCGTCGGGGTCACGGGCCACAGGGGTCCCAAAACCAGGAGGGGTCCGCTCGCACTGACCTGCCCAAGAAAGAGGCCGGTTGACACATATCCTGCGTGCGAACCGCACACACCAACCAACCTGTCACATTCGGTGGTCATTAGGATCAAACATCGGTCGGTCGATCGGTCGGTCGGTCGGAATGTCGGCTTCCCAGTCGTGCTTCCTTCCCCGAAGGTACCTGTTGTTGCAGTTGCAGGAAGTTTTCCCGAAGGCCCTTCCCAGGTGCACACCCACCACACGAGGCCGGGGTGACCCTTTTTCGGGCATTCCTTCATTCTTGGTCCCTTCGTGGCCGTCATTAATCCCGGATCCCGGTGTTCCCCGGGCGTCGAGAGAACTTTGGACTTTCGGCGTAAGAATGCACCGAAGGTTAATTACGGCCCTGGGGCGACGGAACCCAGAACCGAGGGCGCGCAGGACCGGATCGCAGACCGAGCACTGGAAAGTTCCCGTTCACTAATCTGTTAGCACATCGCCTACCTTGATCGATTGCTGGTGGCTCCTGCTTCGCGAGTTGGGTTGGTCCGAAAGTTGCCGCCTGTTGTTGTCGTTGCACACACTTCCTTTCACAACACGCTCTCTCTCTCTCTCTCTCTCTCTCTCTCTGTGCTGGGAATCGGTTTTGCGAAAGGTGCACCGAAATCGACACCTATAGCACCGAAGCTGGCACACTGGCGATTCGCACGTGAGCCAACTGCATTTGGGGCCTCGTGCGTGCGTGCGTGACTCCGATCCGAGCTGCGGGTCCGATTCGCCACCTTTGCAGGACTAGGTCGCTCACAGACCTAGGCCCTAGGTGGCAGGGGGCACTAAATCGCCAATAACGGCGGCCACTTTCGTTGCGCTATGCCACGATCGTGCCACTACACACCAACTGCACACCGAAATTTTCACAAACACATCAACACATCAGAGCCGCGATCAACTGTCGTTTCACGTGCGCTGCACTTGCCTCGCGAGTACCGAGCTTTTTAGTTGCTGCTGCCCGGTGTTGCGGCAATAAAGCGGCGAACGATAGTGAAGTGACGAAAAATGGATCGCAACGAGGTAGTTCGAGCGAGCGAGACAAACAACCAATTGGCTCCCGATGATCAAACTGACGTTTATGCCACCTACGGCACCGATTCGGGCCGGTTCCACTATCGGAAAGTCACGCCAGCCAGCTGTTAGTGCCTTTCAGTGTTCAGCGACACGACGACCGGATCCGGATTACACTCTTCCAACGACCACCATTCTGGAGGGTTGCGGCTTACGACGAAGACCAGCGGGGAGCAGGGCAACCATGAGGATATCTGGACACTTTCCTGATACCGCAACCGTGTCACGGAGCACGCGTGCGCACACAGCAACCGTCGAATCGAAACTGATCCTGCGATCGTGCTCGTGAAGAGGCTGATCGTGCGTTTTCGCAGCAGACACTCACTCTCACTGCGGTCACTCACTACCGATCGTGCGTTCACCCCGAGCTCATTTTCTCCCCCCAGAGCCAGAGAGGGCCGCCCGTTCACGCGTTCATTCATTCCGGCGAATTTCGGGCACGTTTTCACTTTATTTGTTTACCGCCACGATCGCTACATAAAATATGCGATGTTGCACAGGTATTTGGTTTGGTTGAATGTGCGATAAGCATGGAGATGCGGAGCGCCAACCTGTTTGCGGTGGGTTTACTTTCTCCGGCGCGTGGCGCGCAGTGGTGTTGCTCTTTTTCAACTTTTAATTGTTTCTTGCAAACCGATATTCTTTGGGCGATGCTGTACAGAGCTTGTTATCTAACCCGAATGGTGCTGCTTTGTTCCAATGCTGGATTATGTTGGCTGGAGAAAGTGAATCAGCAGCAGCAGCAGTATCACTTATCTAAGTCGTTTCACTTCATCGTCCCGAAAAATCTCTGATGACGTTAAAATGTATTGATTGTTTAAGATACGTTTCTTTAATCAAACTGAGTGATTTTTCTATTCGTAATCCAGCTCAGTTCAATTGATCTCAGGCGGTGCTTAAACTATTCATCAAAATTATATCGATCGGAGTTTAGCGAGCATTAACTCTAGAGTTTTTTAAATGAGTGTAAAATGCACGAAAATGCCAAAAGTATCACGAATTGCTGGCTTGCGCGAATTGCATAAAAACTTAAGTAAGAAGGTGGATAATAAACTGATGAGAGCGAAATAAGAATGATTCAAGTTTCGTTGGTTTGTAAAAACCTTTTTGTATTCTACAATGAAATGAATCATCAAATATGTATGTAACGTATCAACGCATTTTCTAGAAATAACTCTATTCTGGGTCGTCTATTGATTGGACTCCGACTGAAGTCTGTGCGCTTTGGACTTTGGCTATGTGCTTCGTAAGAAGCTCATAAGACTTACTCATCCATGTGTGTAAAGTGTGCGGGCCGCGTTTCAACTCTAAAGACCTTTCTGGACGATGAGCTCCACAATCGGCACTGGGGAGAACATAGAACCATTTTTCAATTCAGTTCTACCACTGATCCTCTGTGTACTGAGACTCTCTCTCTCATTCGAATCGAAGAACCCAACCGCTGATGGGCGAGCAAGAAACAAAACTTTGCTGGTCCGGAACCCGCTCCTACGCCCGTGGCGCATAGCTCTTCGCCATCTCCATGCAAATCCGGGACATCGCCGAATTCAATTATATAATAAACCATTCCCAATCGTAAGTAAGTTGCTGGTCGCCGTAGCGTATCGCGTTGTGCCGGCGGGGCAGGCACAGACCTAGAATTGAAATTGACACAAGTCTCCCAGCGGCAGCATCCCCGGCAGCTCTCGCTGCCAGCCCAGCCCATGCTTATTGTCCGTGAGGTTTGGTGAATCTTCTCGAAGGAACAGGATGTTTCATTTACGAGCTTCTACACGTTTCGTCTGCTTGTTTCGCACAATTTAGTCTGACGTGTCTCGGTCAACTGCGTACGGAGTGTTTGGTCTTACTTTCGTTCTGCGGTCCGAAAAAAGGTTCTTTGTATCTCGAAATTTCTATTGATAGTTAGAAGGGCTGCTGTTTAAGGCTCTGCTCTCTTATTCTGAAGGCAATCTTCCGATTATAGATAGGATGTTAATTTATCCTTACACCAATTTTCTGACTTGGCTTTTGATGGTCCTTCACAAACCATCTGTGTGTAGCCCTCTGGCCCATAGGCCCATGATCAGTTTAATTGACACTACCCTTCAATAAACGCGTGGTGCAATCACTCTTATCGCCCAGCAAAATGGTCAATGTCGAGTTGTTTGATCCGTTGTTTAGATGCTCCACTGCCAACGGCGACGTTCGGCAGCATCCCAACATAGCTTCGCGATAATTTTCACTTTATGTTCCCAGATTTCATCAAACGCCGACCGGCGACGACCATGAATTTTCATCTTAACAAAGCGCTGCCGCCAACGCGCCCGCCCGCGACATAAACTTTCTGACCTTGGGGCTTGGCTGACCCTAGACCTAGTGCCCCGTTGCGGTTAACGAAGCAAACTACCGTGGCTGGACAATGTCTGGTCTTATGAAGCCAGTAGACGGTCGGGCAGTCGGTCGGTCCGAGGGAAGGGGCGCTGTGTGCAACCTCCGCCGTGTTGACGACAGACTAAAAGTTGGCGCTATTTACGCACAGATAGTGTCCCCCCTTTAATTGGCTGATCGTGTAATTGCGACAGTTCCGAGATGTTTCCAGAGGATCCTCTCTCTCTCTCTCTCACTTTATTTGCTCTCCCTCGGTGTCACTCTTTTTCTCTCTGCTCTCTGGTGCAATGCTTGAATTTCCCTCCCGTTGGACCGGATCGGTGCACTTTACGATCTCGACCAGGGGTCTCGGATTCGATAGCGAATGAGCTACTTAGCAGCGATGACAGCACAGTTCTAATTCGAGACACTACGGAGCCTTTGGCAAGTGTTTCGTAATCTACCTATAAATCCTGCGCCGGCAAGAATGTTACCATTGTGTTTGAGTGTTTCGGTAAACGTACCATTTAGTAATATAGAGAGCGCCAGAGTCTAATTGTGTTAGGTTATCTTTTTTGCCACCGTCAAGTGTCTTTGATCTTACACTAGACGCTACTAGCAATGCTCGCACGTCTTGTTAATTAATCGTTTTACGAGACCATTTACCTCATTTACCTTCATTTAGCTATTATTGCCATAACTCAAACTTGAAGCAAGAAAATGATTTACATTAAAAGGTTTTCATATTTGGGGGAATTGGTTTTTTTTTAAATATTTGTAAAACAGTTACTGTCAACATCTCATAAGCTTTAAAACAATCTGCAGACAAGAATATCACAATCTTTTAATGGAAGACATAATTTGATGTAGCGTAAAAACCGTTTCTCAACACGTGGTCTGTTTAATTTTCTCGCGCGCTCCGAATGTTTCGTGTGCTTATGCTATTAACCGATAGGTGTCGCTTGAAAGATCTAAGTTCGAAACTATCAAAGAAAATATGAATTTATCCCCTGTGATAAGCAAGAAATACGCTTGCCCGGCCCACCGAACCTTGCAAATCTAATATCCGTATTCTTATCAGTAAAATGTAACCACGTGTGCATCAAACCGAGTTCCGTTGCATATTATTTGTTTTAAATTTCTTTATAACGATGTGGCATTCGCGTTTACTTTCTTTCACTCGTCTTTTATACAGAGTGTTTTATACCAAGTGTGACAGCAGTTCACTTGGTAAACAAACAATCCGTCAAATGAAAGACAGGAGTTTGTTTACATCAAAGGTGGTTTAAATCGTGCATTAAAAGAGCGTTTTCAGCGAAAATAATCAAAAGTCGATCGCGCTCATGTTGGCCGGTTCGCAGATGTTACTATTTCGGCTCAATGCGAGTGTAAAAACAATAATACGCTTTCCGGTGCGCAGATATTCGGAGCGTAACATTTTAAAACTGCGAGACCGTGGCTTCATACAGGATGTGTTTCCAGCGGAATCGATGTAAGTTGTTGATGGCGGAACTACAATAGTCTTATAAAACCTGCGCTAATGACGGTGATTATCTTTTCTTAGCCAGAAAGCCGGAACGATGCTCGGTTCAGCCACACACTCCGTGTACGCTGGTTTCGACCCGACGGCCAACAGTTTGCACGTGGGAAACTTGCTGGTGCTGATAGGACTGTTGCACGCACAACGGGCTGGCCATCGACCGATCGCGCTAGTCGGTGGCGCAACTGGACTGATCGGCGATCCTTCTGGCCGCAAAACAGAACGCCAGCAGATGGAAGTGCAAACGGTACAGCGTAACGTGGACTGCCTCACGAAACAAATTTTGCGTATTTTCGACAACCACGAACGCTTCTGCTGGCACAAATCGACCGCATTGCCGCCAGTGCTCGTAGTGAACAATGCTGACTGGTACCGGCAGTACAACTTCGTCGAATTTATGGCCAACGTTGGTCGGCACTTTCGTATGGGAGCGATGCTATCCCGGTCCTCCGTCCAGAGCCGCTTGCAAGGCGAATCGGGGATGAGCTTCACCGAGTTTTCCTACCAACTGTTCCAGGCGTACGATTGGCTGCATCTGTTACGGCACCACGGCTGCCGCTTTCAACTTGGTGGCTCCGATCAGATGGGTAACATCATGTCGGGCCAGGAGTTGATAAGCCGTACTGAGCCGAAGGAGGAAGTGTTTGGGTTGACCCTGCCACTGATCACCAACGAGGAGGGCGACAAGTTTGGCAAATCGGCTGGTAACGCCGTGTGGTTGTCGAAGGATCGAACCTCACCGTACGCAATGTACCAGTTCTTCGTGCGCACACCGGATTCCGAGGTAGAGAAGCTGCTAAAGTTACTAACGTTTCTGCCGTTGCCCACGATAGAACAAACGATGGCCAAACACCGTCGAACACCGGAATTGTGGGAAGCACAAACGTTGTTGGCCGATGAGCTGACCCGGCTGGTACATGGCGAGGAGGGTTTGCAGATGGCGAAATCCATTAGTCGGGCACTGTACAGCGGTGACCTGACGGCACTAGAGCAGCTCGAGGTGCGCGATGTTTCGCAAATCTTTGACGGCGCACCGTTGCATGAAGTAGTGCCAGAACCTGGGATGACCGTGCTGGACATTGCAATGCGAGCGAAATGTTTTCCAACGGAAAAAGACGCCATGCGTATCATCGGTGCCGGAGGTTTTAGTATAAACCTTAAAAAGGTCAAAAACTTTGCCGAAGTTCTAGTGCCATCGGTGCACATGATTTCCAATAAGCTTTCGCTGCTCCGTGTCGGCAAGCGAAATTATTACATTGTAAAGTGGATGATGTAACGGACGCGTTGTAACAACGCAATCAATCAGTCGCAACGATCCACATTTTTTTATGGCGTTTTGTTCGAGAAATAGTTTAGAATCAAGTATAGTAAATAATATGTTTTCACTACACTACTTTGTAAATCGAAGATTTTACAATACTGCTCGCGGTTTTGAATATTCGAGCGCATGATGACGAAATTGAAGAAGAGAGATCAACAAGTTTACACGTTGCAGTTGCAGTTACACGTTGCAATTTGACAGAACGCCCGAACCGGAACGTCAAAACGCTGTTATAGAGTGGAGTGCATTGTAAGTTTGTTTTCGTCGTGGCGGTCGTAAGGGCAACGTCAAAGCTCGGCGTTAATCTCCTACAGTAGCCAAGAAATACTTACATTTTGTGCTGCCTAAATAGTGCGATCTTTTCCGCCTGTGCCGATATTCGGTGACGAACGATCTCGCGCGAACTTGAAGTCTCAATCGTACAAAATGTTGCGGCGTTTACCAGGAGCAGTTTTCTCGGTGCTGCTGCTAATTGTGCTGACTACGGTGCCTTGTACCGATGGTATTATGTTTCGCTTAACACCGAACACACAAAAATGTCTCCGCGACGAAATGCAGGGCAATCAGATCGTTGCCGGCGAATATGAAATCACGAACGCGCCGGGTCAAAAAATTGATTTTGTGGTAAGTCGGCATTGGCTCCTTTCGAAGTGTACTTTGGCGACGGAGCGCAAACAACCGTTCCCTCAGGACACTTTCACCGTGCTGGAGAGACCAGAAATGCTGCCTTTTTAGAAAACTGGGCGATTCTGGGAATGGTTTTTGATATTCGTTTTGCTTGCAGGTGCGTGACACGAAGGGCCATATACTAGCACAGAAGGAAGATGTCTCCAAAGGGAAATTTTCTTTCACATCCGAAGTGTACGACACGTTCGAGATATGCTTCATTTCACATGTGCCACCAAGTGAGTAGCAATCACAATCGTAGTTAAGAATTCTGTTTTATGAATCACACAAAATTAATTCATTCGTAGGCATTTCAGCCATAACATTTTGACTGTTTTTGGGTATCTTTTACAAAGTTTGTATCACTTTCTTCTTTTGCCAGCTCACCGAGGCGTTGATCAGGAGGTATCGCTTGACGTGAAAAAGGGTATCGAAACCAAAAGCTACGAAGGGGTAAGTAACGAGTGACACATGGCTGATAAGTGTCGAATTTTGGTGTACTTCAAGTGATTCCTGCTACTTCTTAGTTTGAATTCTTGCGATCTGTTAAATACAATGAGCTCAATTTACTTATTCTATATTCGTCAATTCTTTCAGTTAATGAATGTTGTAAGTTGCGGATTGGGCTGGTTTTAGATTTCGTTTTCGTTTAGTTGACTTTCTATTTACTAACGACTTGAGCTTTCTGTTTATTAACGAGCCACTTCATACCAAACCGCTCTTGAACTGTTCGGTTAAAGTACATAAGCGTCTGATGCTTCATATTTAACCACTCATAAGCATTCTAGAACAATTCCGAAAGTACATTACCCAAAACTCACTCTATAAGGGGCATGAGTAGATATTGTTTGCTTTTTGTGTGTAAAGTGTGAATGTTGTTTTCTTTTCACTGTTACTAGATGATGCTATCGCAAAAACTAATATCGTTTTCTTTTTCTTAAATGTTCATTTTAATGTGATTTTACCTACCAAGATTGGAGAAGCGGCCAAGTTGAAGCCTCTGGAGGTGGATCTGAAACGTTTAGAAGATTTATCGGATGCTATTGTACAAGACTTTGCGTTGATGAGAAAGCGCGAGGAAGAAATGCGTGACACTAACGGTACGTATAAAACCCCTGTATGAATGCATCCCAAACATCAGTGCTTTAACATTTCCGTTTGCTTTTTATTTACCATTTTAGAGTCCACCAACAGCCGGGTACTGTTCTTTAGCATTTTCAGTATGAGCTGCTTACTGGGACTGGCCACATGGCAAGTGCTTTATTTAAGAAGGTACTTCATTGCGAAGAAACTAATTTAACCTCACGTTTGTCAGACATAAAACGGTGCAATGTGAACTTTGTCTCATCGGCGTAATAAATCGTCATTTCCATAGAAACCGTTTTGTCCTTTTTTGTTTAATTAATACTAGCTGTTCCCGGCGTGCGTCGCCATGCCCCATTTCATTCTCATTCGTCGATTTTCCGGCGTTTCAGACGATCAGGCTTCCCGGTGACTTATCGGAGACTTCTCTTCTCACTTCCCTTTGGATACATCCTAAAATTCTTATCAGCTCAATTTGGCTCAAATTGCTTGAAAACTATCTGAGTTTCGCTTAAATTTACCCAGATTTTGAATGGGAGCTGCCCTTTGTAAAGTGAGGATGGGTATCAAACATTCGCCAGAATATTTCCCGTTCCCAAAAACTCCCAACTGCAGAATTTTGTTCGATTTGTTCGAAAACGATCCGAATTATACTGACTTTTTTTACGCGGGAAACACTTCGCGGACGACGTGTGTCAATGACGTTCCGACGATACAGCGGATTCGCTAAAGGCCCAGCTTCGTGTTGAACACGCCGGACCGCTTTAGCCAGCAGCGGATGTACTAGCCTTGCCCTGCGTGATGATGTCCTGCGAGGGGACCGCCGGCTGCTTCCAGCCGATTGGTCAAGATTTAGGATTCCAGTCAGGATCAGCCGATCCATCGATGGAAGATGTCAACAATCCACCCCGATCCGTGCAGCCGCTGGTGTTGGCAGCCAGTCACTGTGAGCCTATCACTATCACGGTGCCGATCTTGCTTTTTTAGCTGAAGGGAACGAACAAGGCCGTATTTATACATCCAGTGGTGTCAGAAGACACTTCGTCTCCTTCAAGGACCTACCTTAGAACATAGAAGGTCCTACCTTCGTTTCGAAGGACTATGTTCACATCCGACGAAATTGTACGAAAGCATAAGGACCTGGAAGAACTCGCTTCCATGATCCATGTGAAACCTGTGCGTTATCGTCACAAGTCTTATTGGATTATTGTAGAATCGACTCGAACGAGTTAGAAGAAAAAATTGCAACGTTTCGGTTGTATCCGGTTCATGTATCCAGTAGTATTAATAGACTTTGGAAACATAGACATTGCGTAGCTTTTTCATATCTCATGTACGCCTAAGCGAATAAGGACGCGAATAAGGACCACAACTTAATGGTCGTTGCATACTCACCGGTCATCTGTTTAATATAATTTATTTACAAATTTCATTACAACAACTGCACCGAATACTATTGGACATATGTGATAATACCTACTAGGAGGATGGAAAGGTTCCCTTCGCTTCTGGTACCCTCAAGAACAGTTCAGAACTGATCGCATACGGGTGTCGACTATCTTTCGAACGCACACCACCCGTGGACGGTATAGTAATTTACAGTAAAGGTCAGGCTGCTTAAGTGACTACCAGTTATCTGTTAACACTTAACCACTATTGAGCTTATTTGCATAGATGGTAGATTGTTTCCAGTGACGCGTGAGACGGTTTACTTTCGCGATCTCCCCCGTGCTGTGTCATGGCTTTCGTGGGTGATGCGCGCGGAGGGAGAACATCACCTACAGCGCGGCCGTTAAAAGCTATGTAATACATTTTACGTTATGAGGTCTGCGCCACTCGCTCAGCACATGAAGACGGACTTGATCCACTGCAAAGATCGGCAAAGGTTAGACACTGGCGGAAGTAAAACGTAAAGAGGCTCCCGGCGATGTAAGGAACCTCGACCCTACCTCGGTCATTCCCATGCTGATCACCCCATCCTGGTTCGTGTCCTTGGCCTTGAACAACTCGAACGCCATGGTGAGATGCAGAATGGCCGATATGAAGTCGGCCAACCGGAGCGTTCCATCCCGTCGCATGTACCTGGGAAAAAAGGGAACGCAAGATTAACGCAACTGGGTCCCGTTTGACCACCCCCCGGCGGAGCGTACCTTAAGATCAGGATGGAAATGTTGTCGGTGCTCAGCTGGAAGCCCACATCGAACAGCGCGTCCCGCAACCGCTCCGCCTTCAGGATGCCGGACTTTTCCTTCGTGTGCATCTTGAACACACCCCACCAGGTTTTCAGGTTGATCATGAATTTGTTGAAATCGTTGAAATTTATGCGGCCTCGGTTGGATTTCTAGAAGATGCGGGAGATGCGGGAGAATGAACATGAGTGGGTCAAATACTAGCCAAGACTAAGCGAGGTTCGTACATCCATCAGGCAGACGACCTGCCGGCAAACGTCTATACTGGCACAGCTGCGAATGTAGTCATTCGGGAGGCACGCTTCGAGCAGCTCCTGCAGATCGAAACAGTTCAGTGTCCTGTGCGGTGCGAGAACAAGAGTGAAGTTGGTTCCTAGTCCTTGAACACCGTTGTGAACCGCCCATCGGTTTCTATACGTACCGCTGGTCGTCGGCCAGCTGCATGAAGACCGGTTCGTACTGGGCCGTGCTACAGGCCACGCCGTTGTTGTTGTTATTGTTGTTATTGTTGTTCGCCGAGTCGATCGTCACCTTCGTGTTGGAGTTGAGCAGCGGGAACGGATCGAGCAGCAGCATCGTTTGGGTTTCGAGCAGCGCCAGCCGGATGGTGCTGCCGAGGACGCGCACACTGAACGACGCCTCCTCGGCCGGCTCGAACGTGGTGGCCATGATGAGGTAGCGGCCCGGATCGAGCGAACACCGGTGGCTGATCTGCCGCGAGTTGGTGTACTGCGAGTTGACTAAGCTTTTGTGCTTCTTGAAGAAGTTCTTCGACAGGCATCCGTTGATATTTTGCACTAAAGTGAGGTTATGAAATGGGGAAGGACTGGTTACGAAAACAGTGGCCCCGAAAGGTCCGGTTCCTTACCACTGTTGAGATTGTACACCGTGAAGCCGATCACTTTCGGCTCCAGCACACTGTGCTGGTTGACCGAGATGATGACGTCCTCTTTTTCGCTCAGAAACAGCTGTAGCTGGGGGTTGATGTGGAACGAGTCCGGGTTGTTCCGGCAGCCACCCGCCGTAACGCCGCGCTTCCACGTGCCCTGGTAAAGCCGCATCAGCCAGCGCCGGCTCTTGTCCGCCAGCTGCGGCTCGTCCCGGGCCGTGTCCGAGTCGAGGTGGACACACTCGAGGTGGGTAAACGTTTGCGTCATATCGAAGAACGACATCCAGAACTCGCCCTGGTCAAGCTGCTCGATCAGACGGTTCCGCTCGTTTATCGTGACGCGCTCCCAGGAGCCGGAAAAGGACGACCAGTCGCCGTTAAAGTTGGCCGACTTGCTAAGGGTCTGGGCCAGCGGGTTGCGCAGCCGTACCAGCTGCACCGTATCGCCCATGATGGTTTCTGCCTGCAGCGGAAAGAGAGAATAGACAGGGTTAGGCGCCCGTGTCCACCAGACATCACGTCAGAATCCCCGTACCTTGTCCATCGAGCAGAGCCGGTAGTTGATGCCGATGTGGATACCGTTCGGTTGGGCCTCGGTTTGGTTGCGTATCTGGGACACAATCCCATTGTTGATCGTGCACGTCAGGATGCTGGTCGTGTCGAGCAGATTGTGTAGTAACGGTGGCCGTATCAGTATGTTGCTGTCCGCCTTGATCGATATCGACTCGGTGATGCCCCCGGTCAGATCGGCCAGCCCGTCGAGCAGGGTGCCATACTTGAGCGCCTCGTACGATCCGTGCAGCCTGCGGCGGGAAGGAAGCAAAGAAGTAAAGACCCTCATTCGATCGCCACCAACACGAGGTACTTACTTGGCGTACGCCTTCTCCAGCAGACCCGGCCAGAAGGAGTTGGAGTTCTGGGCCTGCAGGAACGCCAGCTTCCCGTTGATGGTCGGCAACCGGTCGTCGACCAGCACCTCGAGCCACTCGCCGCACCACCACAGCCGGAAGCGGAACACGCCGTAGTACGGCTTGTCAAAGTTCTGGTCGGCCGGCACCACGCGGTAGAACAGCCCTTTGGACAGGTACAGCACGCCCAGGCAGGACACGAGCCACCGGTCACCCATCTTGCCCGGCACGATATCGAACTGGGCCGTGGAATCGTTCACGAACACCGGGTTCGAGACGATCTCGTGCGGTCGCTTCCACGCGAACGTGAACGGAGGCGTCTGGTGGTAGAACACGGACGACTGTGTCGCCGGGAAGTCCTCATCCTCCCACAGGACGGCCTTCTGCTTGCACTCCGACTTGATGCGCTCGTACGAAGAAGTCATGGCCGCGCTTTCTACCGGAACTGCTTCGGTCCGGAAGCTTCGCTGGCGGCTCTCTCTCGCTCTCTCTCTCTCTCTTTCTATCCGGTGTTCCTCAAGAAGTTGTTTAACGTGCGGCAGAATCCAGACTCAAAACATCCAGCCGGTCCGCCGGTAGCTCATTTCGTGCGTCGTTCGAAGCGTGGCGTTAACCTACAGGAATCGAAGGAATACAGGTAAAGTATTAGCAATTAAGAACTGAAGCGGTGCACCAGGGCGAATCGAGGTTTTCGGTAGTTAGACGGTACCGCTTCTCGTTTTTAATCGAGTAATTGACACCAGCGTGTCGCGTGTCGTGGAATGCACGCGAGGAACGGCGTCTACGCATGAGGACCCTTTGAGTGCAAGTGCCATTTTTGTGGCTCGAGATACGATCAATTAATTGCGCCTGCCCCACCTCATAAAACATTTGCTCAGCCACTCAACCAACGGGCTATGACGTTCGTGCGTTTTTAAATGGCAACCATTTCTTCGACCGCATTGTGTCAACGGGCTTGCGTTGTGTGCAAAGCAGCCGCAGATGCAGATTGGTGTGCCCGGCGTTACGACTGATGGCTCCCGAGAGACTCAAACGCGGGAGCAGCGACGAACGGTGCATTGTTTGGTCACCGCAGAAAAAGATGGGAACCACACGCTCGTTATGCCAGGTACGCTCCAACCGCACGGGGTGAATGTCTTTATTTCTAACCCCAGTTGGTAGCTGCCAGGGGTCCGTGTTAACACTTCTTTCTTTATCACTTGTAGCACCCAGCGCAACGATGGGAACTAAAGCTGGCGGGTGGATCCGCTTTGAAAAAAAAACAATGTCTCTCTTGGGGATTGATAAATATTGTATAACGACCGCAAAATTAGTGATCTATTATGATATAACCACCGTGCGCGTCCTTGGCACCCACCCCGGCGTTGTTTAGCCGTGGCACCTACAGACAATTCGTTTTTGATTAAATATGGAACAATCAAATTAGATAAGCGAACCGAGCGAACCCATTTCTTCTGCGCTTGCAATAGAAAGCGACAATGGGTGACACAACGATGTTTGAGGCAAAAGAGAGGCAAAAAATTATGTAAATGACTATCCATTAAAACAAGCTTAGCTATAAGGGTTTAGAACACTAATTTATACTGCCATGCTATTGTCACGAAGTACTTTCTACAGTGGAATATGCATGCTGCCAGAATATTTTGAGCTAAGTTTGGGGCCGTTACAACCATTGGGACAGGATCGTTAGCAGTGGATTTCATTGTGTTTTTCATTTGTGTTCCAAATTGATAATTGACAAAAGGACCCAACCTATAGCAAATGCATCGATCGAAATCGAAACTCCTCAATTACGTACGTCCGAGCTTGTCCGCCCGCTCAAACTGAACGGACCTCCAATTTTCACCTGACGTCACCGAAGTTCCTGAACGCTCCGCTCTCTTATGCACTTGCCAATAGTAGCATCCATATTTCCACCCGCTGCCATTGTTGCACTGCTGCGGTTAGCGCACGCGCCGTGAACGAGCAATCGAAGCATAATTTATGATCCAACCAACCAATGTTGCCGCTGCTAATGTTCGTCCATCTCGTAGCTCAGGTGTCTGTATGTGTTACCCAATTAGCCACCTTTCGGTTGCACAACCGCACAAACCGCACGCCCGCCTAGCCCGAACCGCGGAAGCGCCATCCCACCATCGCGCCCGTTGTAAAAAGTGTAACAAATGTGTCCATTGTGACGACGGCAGAGAGGTTCGTAATCGGTTGCTGAACTCGAGAATCGGTCCAAGGAAGTGATAGATGCGGCCTACGGAAAGGCTGGGGACGTACGTCTTTGATTTAGTGAGTGAAAATCTTGAAACGCCTTTTGAAACGACACCTACAACCGGCAAGTGGTCTGCAACTATTGTGTTTGTGTTGTTAACAATTCAACTTTCTATTGCATTACCATTGATTGGATTCTTTACCGTCGTGTAAAGTGTACCGGAAAAAAAGGTGGTTGACTGGCTTCTTTTCCATTTACTTTGTTTTATAACGTTCTACGCCTGTAGTAACTCTAACCGCACCACTATTAGCTATCATCGGAAGCTGGCCATTAATAGCTGATTTAGGTGCTGGCTGTTACGTGACATACACAGCCGAAACAGAGTACAGCGTAGTATAGAGTATTTGATGGTAAAAAATAAATAAAGTTCAAGTAAACGCAACATGAAACAAATCAACAGATGTTTTACAACAAGATAATTTGGTTGAGCTTAATTAGTGTATAAACAAACAAACAAAATTCCGATACCGATTTTTTGGAACAGACGAAAACCGCAGAAGAACCAAATCACGTCCAAGCAAAACAGTTGTCAAAAATTAACTTACTTATTAAGCGAAAAAATCAACAAAATTATCATTACTTTTCCAACACACCTCGTAAGCAGGTCAGTAAGTCGTGCGGCAGAATTAATGTTGGTGCTAAACACGCCTCGATCAAAAATAAATCCAGTCCGTTGGCGGAATTCCCGAATACATATTTGTAAAAACAAACGTTTTTAATCACATCCTAACTTTAGTACCGCTACCGCTTATCACTATTTAATTAATAAATTGTGTGTTAAAAACCCTTGACAACATTTGGCAGTTTGCTTGAGTTTCGGTTTAGGATTTACATTTAATTTTACGTTTGAATTAGTGTAGCTCATCTGTTCTCGCCCACCGACTAAATGTGTGACAAACTTACTGATCTTAATGATTTTTATAAAAGTTAACCGGAACGGAGTGCCCTACCATTTTCACGTATGGGTTGGTTTTCGCTACAGATAGAGTTTTGCTCAATCTATTGCCCGTCATCCATCCTTGACGACCCAATTTCGGTGTCGGCCTTCAGACCTAGTGGAGTATCACCGAGCACAAGGCAACCCAAGCCCCTCGGCGGTGTTGGCCATCGATTACGCGATCGTCGATCCGCAACAAACCGGCAACGTATCGCGCGTCCGATACCCCACTGTTGGCCACCGTTTTTCCTTTTCTTTCCTTTTTTTGTTTCTGCTCTCGAAGAAGAGAACTGGCTGGCTGGCTTACAGGGGGGGTACCGAACCTGTAAAGCTCCTCCACACAAGATCCATCAATTGAAATGGGTTGGAATTGTTTATAATACTATTGCCAAATGGTTCACCGAACGGGGCCACACGCTCGGGATGCGCTGTCCGAAAAGTTGCCACGCAACGGGAACGCACTCCGTCCGGTCAGCTCGGCTCGGGTCGGATGTCGGAGCGGAGCCGCATACTAATGATGCACCAAAACTGCCACTTACTATATGAAGACCAACAGCAGCAGTGCGGCCACCTAACGGGTCGCCACCTGCAGCTGCCCCGGCGAGAGGGTGCATAGAAGCGCACCACGCCAGGCTGCGATGATGATTGATGATAAGTGGAGTGCATTTGATTAACCCATTTCTCGCGAAGTGAACGCGAGCATAAGCTACGGACGCGGGGCGGCCAGAAACCCGCTGCCCCGCTCAGTCCCGCTAGCTGACCTGCCTGGGTTTCAACACCACGCGTCGGTTTGTTTAGATAACCCGCCGCCGGAGGTACGAAGTAGGTCAGGTTTTTAAATATCTCACGCCGATCCGTGTTTCGAGTCTTGCCAGATTCGTGAAGCATTCCTGCGGCGATGGCTCCACCGAAACAATCGGTTCCTTTATTTTGCACTCCCATCTGAAGTGTCCCGGAATGTTCCAAAACTGAACGGAAATGCTGGGTTAGTACACGCAGCATATGCGAAAGACAGCATAGGTTGCAGAATAAAGGGTGTCGCAGTGTCTAGTTTCTCCAACCCAAATACTTGACACTCCTTCTAAAGAGGGGTCTTTGGGACCGTCAGTCCGTGGTACCGGTACTCGACCCCGATACTACCGTAGCCATCGCCACCAGCTCAGGCTGGATCACACATTATATGATTGACAATTGTTTTATAACACGTCCGCGGATTGCCGCGTACGTACGTGGGAGGAAGAGCCAACCAAATGTAACGTTTTATAACAGTTAATTGCTTTATTTACATTTTCCACCACCGCCCAAAGTCTGGGAAGGGGCTTCGAATGCAGGCGGACGGATCGCGTGCGATCCATCGCGGATTGCTGCGCGGTTAAGTGGCCCGAAGTGGATGGGGATTGCCACGCGCAGGAACGCGGGAATCGAGCGCGAACTGGAGAAGGTAAATCGAAACGATTGTGTAAGCACACGCAGGGTAATCCACAAGAAATCGGCCATTACCATCCGCACCGAGTAGCGCGGCAATGTCAGCGGGCATCGCAGAGGCATCGACCGCGTGCGAGTTAGATCGTTAGACTCAGGCGCGGCGCTAAGCGACGAACCCCCCGGACTGATGGAGTGTTGTTTATGTTTCTCGCTCTCTCTCTCTCTCTCTCTCTCTGTCATTCTCTAGGCTTCTTTCTCTAGGTTTAAAATACGTATGTAAACACACACCATCACTGTGGAGGAACTGTGTCAGCCCCAATCTCCCGCGGTTGCCACACGTGGCGTGGTGTTAAGGTGGTTGGTTGTTATGTAAAGTACGTACGGCTACCCAATCGATCGTCACCGGACAGTGATTGGAAATGGTACAGTCCGGCAGCAGGTGGCAACACCAGGATGGAAGGCGTTCTAAGCAGAATCGGTACCATTAAAATACCTGCGTAATGTTCGTGGAATTTTTACAGCTACCAGTAGTGAGTGGACAGCCAGTTATTAGCTAATGAAACGGTCCAGTACCACTTAGTAACCCGCGGTGAACGGTGGCGTGCAGGTGAAGGGCTCGTGATTGAGCAAGGTCTGATCAGGACAGCAGTGATTTCTTGGCCCGTGGTGTGATGGAACTTCCTTGGAAGAAATATCCACGAGAGGGCCTTTGCCTTTCTGTGGATAATTTCTGAATGCCAACTTCTTGTTGTTGAAATACTTTCCAAAAGTTCGTATAGTAAAAACTCATTGGAACAGACGACAAAGGGATAAGAAAAAAGAGACAAATAAAGGCTCATAAAAATAAAAATTTAAGGATCTCGGAAGAAAGCGCCCTCAGGCGTTTGCGGTCCACGCTCGTCGAAGGCCAACACATCCATTCACTCAAAACTGACCACATTGGGTGAGGCCAATGTTCCCAACAGGCTGCCCCACAAACGATGTAGGCCCCGCCGCCGCCAGCCAGGAAAGGCCAACCCGGCCCGATAGTTAAAGATACCCTCCAGAGGCCCTTCGAGGCCCTGAGGCCCCCTGACTGAGGCCCGGGCAGGTGGCTTTAACTTTCACTTCGATGAAAACGGGTGACGGGTTCGAGTCGAGTGCTGGCCGAAAGCCTGAAGCACGCACGCACGCACGCAACGGAACGCGATTTCGGTAACTCCCATGTGGCCTTTGCTGTCCCAACGTGTGTAGGGTGTTATTACCAACCCGGTCTGTTGACCTGCGTAGATGTAAAACAAAGAAAGGTTATGCTTTGCATGAACCTTACCTTCAAAGTGATGGCTAACCGTAGCTGTTAAATTCAATCTGTTCGGAACGGTTGTAGACTCTAGATAGCGCTCCGTAAGTGGAAAGATAAATGCTCTTAAGTGCGTGACGCATCGAGCCCGGTGGCTGCGAAAGCGAAAGTGATCACACTTCCTGACCATCACAGCAACATCAAACGTACGGCGGCCTCGGCCAGTAAATCGGGTTCGGACGGGGTTTACAGCAAATGTTTGCAATTATATCTTTTCGCGCCACACCGCAGGGTGTGATTTACTCCGTCTGCCAGCGAGATCGTCGTACGATAAAAGAGGCAGGGAGAGAGAGAGACGTCAGGATCAGGAATGCCGATATCAGTTAAACTAACATGGCCAGCGTAACGCAATTATCACCGTTATAAAAAAGGTGCGAATGATGAAAATCTGTAAGAAATGTGGCGAATGTAACGCAGGCACGCCAACTCGGAATCGGAAGGAAGTCTTTGTCTTTCGAGTAATCGGACGGTATTAAATTGTCTCACCGCAATCCGGTTACAGTAACTCGCGGGAGCTTGACTTAATCTGATCTTAATCTTAATAATTTGTTTACAACATTATCGGCTAAAAATCGGGCTTCAATTGTCACAACACTAAAGCATGGCCGGTGAGTTACACGAGATCATCAGCCGTTATTCCGATCGTAAGACGGAACATGGAAATATGTAGGCAAAAGGGAGGCTTCGATTTCTCTTTGGCCTGCCCCACATTTAAGTGCCTGATTCAAGTACATTATTAATCCTTGAGATATTGAGGTTTCTCAGGATACCCGGCCATCCGCGTTCTACAACAGCACATCATGCATGTGCCGTTGCATACTCGTATGAACCCCAAAGTGTGACGACCGCATACCGGTGCGTGACGAGAAACAATTCGAATCTTCTTCTCTGAACCGCGTCAACCAGCACTTCCGGGTTAGCCTTAATCTAGATTCTATCGACCGCGGGCCTGCTCGACTGCATAGGCCTTCGTCACGTGCAACGGCTTGCATATTCAGCACGCTGCTCCACTTATGCTCTACTTATGCCATCTGATTACTGCCGAAGGGCCCACTCCAAGTGTGTGTCTGTGGAGTCTTCCCGTGCCCGTAATTACACCAAGGCCCTCGTCATCGGCGGCGTACGGGATGCGTACGCCGAAGCCATGGCGCGCGATCAGTAATTAGACCTTAGACACCTTGCGTACGGAGACACTACTAGGTCACCAGCAACGAGCGGCAGTCTGAACTGAACTTGAAGAACCGATTATTCCACGACCGAGGGCGCATGTTCTCACGACTAGCTCAGCTAGGACCCCGGGATTAATGTTTTCAAATTAATACAGCTGCGGTGCTCCGACGAAGATTATTCGCGGTATGACTGGCGCATTTTAAAGCATACCTCCTAAGCTGAAGGTTCGTGATATGATCTAAAGTATCGTGCACTAACGACGGCACATCTGTCAGACATTTTATTGTCCCCGAGCAGCGCCAACCTTGCACATTGCCATTAGGAACCCACTTCTTGTAATGCATTTTATATCAGCTTTTGGGTGGCACACATCATTGACTCGTAGTTCCGCGGCCGAAATTGAAGATGGCGGTGAAAGTAAGATCTAGATCTAGGAATTAATGTTTCCACGTGTGTGTCCCGACCCGAGCCCGGCAGGAAACGGAGACACCGTCGGGCAACCGAGTCGGTATGTTGAACGGCGAAACGAATGATTAGCATCACCCGTCCCGCCGAAAGCCGCTGATCGGTGATCGAATAGGCATCGCAGAGCTACTAATACGGTACCCGATCGGATCCGAGCGGACGATTTCACCGGGGAGGAACCGCTTTCGCTTTCGGCCGAGCAAACCTAGCGCCCGCGGTGGCTCACGGTTAGTTGTGAAAGTGTCCGATGCCACCACTATTTGGAACAAATTGGCTCGCCACCATAAATCGCTTTGTTTGCTCGGCTCGGGAATCGATTTGCCAGAAGCAGAACGTAGCAGAACCCCCGGGACATAAATCACCGCGGGCATTAAGACCGTCAGGCCTCAAAAGTTTATGGTTCGAAAAAATTTGCTCAAAGTCAGGTATCTCACGGCCCAGTAGTTGCATCGCGCCCCGTACCAGTGATTGATGGGATGGCCTGGACGTGACGTGCCAGGGACGAAGTGGCTGGGGTTCTGGATCTTCGCCAGTTCTTTCTTTCGCCAATTCTAGGCCCTCTCTAGGTTGGCGAGCTATTTCGATCGCTACCCGGCGCACGCCGCCAGGTCTTACTGTTTTACTGCCTGTGCCTAGACGTGAAGCGAACGAAGAAATATCGGGAACAAGTGGTATATTATAACTGTTTTCCCGGTTTCTGCTACATCATCATGCGCGCCCGCGGGCTACATCGTTTTCCCTCACGGAACAACACACATTGTGGAACCGGGCGGGGGGGCCCCTGTGTGTGCCACGCGAGTTCTTGTGGCAAGTGGGCTTGGAAAATACTTGGAAAATACTTCCAGCCCGGCCGGCTGGATCGCCGTACATGCCGCCGTCTGTGGCCAGGATGTTGTTTTCCTCCGTTTTTCTAACGCTTTTTTCCCCATTTTCCTCCTCAAAACGGCTGGTAATGTTGCCACTTAATTTCAAACGCGTTTTTGTTTTTCTTCTTATCTCTCCCCCATTTTCTGCCCGCTTCTGCCTGGGGTCTGGACGCTCCTGGTTGGAAGATTCCGTTCTTGAGTTTTCAGCTCCAGTAGAAGATATCGAAGCGATGCGGATGTGTGCGGATCCAGATATAAAACCTGGAACTGATGCGAACTGCGGCGTTTATAGGGCGCATAGTCCACGGGGAACCCTCGCCCCGGGGGGGTAGGAAAACTAATTAAAGCTTCTCGGGGGAGAGAGCACAGTCCAATCAAAGCCGAACCACACACGCCTCCAAGGGTCGGCCGGACCGCTTTGCTGATAAAATGGACGATGTTTGAGGCTCCTGCTCAGTTCCAACGTTGACTTACCCATAAACTGTAATGCATAATGACGCCAGGCTCAAATGTGGGCAACTTGTAAACTATTCTTTCAATGCAGGCCTTCGACGTCGGGGTCGACGAAACTGGAAGTTGAGCGTAGTTTTCGAAAATAGAAACTGGAAGAGAAATTTTCCGAACATCGCTGCTCCGCTCTCCGCTGTCACAGCCGCAAAATGTCCGGTGGGACGATTTAGGACCGCCAACGGGGGGCCTAGTGGACCCCCACACCCAGTTTCACATTCTTCGGAGGAAGCACGACCCTCGCCCCGAGAGCCTGCTCCACCCGTTTTGGTCATCTTGCGCGCCCGGCGCTATCGTTCCAGCGAGGCCAGCCCGATGAAGGATTTCACTTTTACGAAATCCGATGGACTTCGCCAGCCAGCGGCTATGTGTGTCAAAGACCTCCAGGGGGGGAGACCCGTTTGTTTTTCTCTGCTAAACTTGGCACTTGGTGGTCACACGAAGGGTCATTAACGGGCCATCGATCACAGTTTGCCACACTCCGAAGGCGGGACCTCGATGACGTCGTCGGGTTGACGTTGTTGGCATTCCTTCTTCTCATATTTCACGAACTTTTGATAAACGATCCATTTGGTGTCTATTCATTTATATGGCTTATTACTTAATGCAAAATAACCACTTTGGAACCACTTGGTACCACTATCCATCGGCATTATTGGCTTGTCACAACCCTGGTGTCCAAAGGTGTACCTACATCACAATCAACATTCCATGTCTGGGGAAATGTGGCCCCTAGGGTTTCGGTGCCCATCTTCGGCGAAAGTGTTCACTAAATGGCCACCGGTTGGGCAGGTCGATTAGGTTTTAATTAATTGCGGGCGGTCCGGTTCCGAATGCTAGAGGGGGAATTGCTGATCAGAAATATTTTTATGGTCTTTGTAAATTTACTTCGGAAATTGTTATCTATAAAGTATTAATGACTGTAGTATTCTCGTTTTTTTTAAATACGAGCATTGCTGCTCAGAGCAGATTAAATGGCACAAAGCAACAAGCGAATCTTTATCCGCGTTTAAGCGAATCTTTAGCGTTCCGAAGAAGTGAAAACTCTTTGGGAAGCGAACGCAAGAGACTACAGGCTCAAGGTTATTGGTCTTTCAAGGAGCACAAATTGGTCCATTTTGGATGCAAATATCAGAAGGTTCGGAAATGATCTTCAGACTCTCTGAATTGAAGAGTTGAAGAGGGGGAAGTCTGGAGTCTACTCAAGTTCTAGCACAGCGTAGTCTTGTTCCTGGACTTTATGGACGTTAATTTGTGTGTGGTATACATACATTCTGTCAAATAAGTAACGGGAATTTATGATTTTAAACAAATGCTTTGTTCGATTTTCGATTATTTTGTGGCGTTAGATTGCTACACATGTCAGTGACTTATGGTGAAAAGTTCGGCCATTTGAAATTATCACTTAATCTTTGACAGCTGTTTTACTGTGTTCGTGTCTTGGACCATCGGCGATTTTTTTCTCTTCCAAAAAATGGATGGCAAGGAATCTATATCAAATTTTGTGTAGAAAACGAAATTAAAAGCGCGTACGCATTCAAAATGTTGACTGTGGCTAATGGTGAAGCTGTTAAGACCAAAAACACTGCTTATCGGTGGTTCAAAAATTTCTCAGAGGTCCGAGAAGATGTAAACGTCGAAAAGCAAAGTTTGGTCGAATGTGAACAGTTTCGCTTATAGTTTTCTTCAATCACAGGGTCGTGGTGCCACATGAGTTGTTGCCAAAGGATAGAACGGTCAATAACGAATATTACCTGCAAGTTATGCGCAATTTGCGCGAAGCAACCCGCCACAAATGCAAAATCCAAAAACCAAACCCAAAAGTCGTGAACATTTTTGAACAGACCTCGTGCATACGAAGTCTAAGATCGTTGCTTGTGTGCGAATTTTTGGCCAGAAACTACAAACTACTTTTTCTTGTTTCCAAAACTCAAATTACCGCTTCGTGGTCAATTTACTTAGGAGAAGACAGAAATCGCCGATGAGATAAAACACGTTCAGGCAAAACAGCTGTAAAAAATTAACTGAGCATTAAAAATAGCCGAAATTTTCAACATAAGTCAGTGACATATGTAGCAACATTACGCAACCAAAAAATCGAAAATCAAATAAAGCATTTTTTTAAATCACAAATTCTCGGTACTTATTTGACAGAATGTAGACTAGAGCCAACGTGAATCGGAAAGATCATATGCTGACGACGGAACGCGTACAGTAGTAGTAGTAGTAGTAGTAGCGATTGCCGCCCATCACCCAGAACACCACGCACAGGTCTAGAAAATCGAAACCACCGCTCGAAACGGTAACCTGTTTCCCCGGGAAAGGAATGCCGTGGTTGCCGCCGCCGGATTCGTGTGGGATGTCTGCGACACGGCACTCTCGGTGGGTTCAGTTCAGCACTTTGTAATTTCGCTTCTGACGTGGGGTAGACCCGGTTTGCCCACTTCACCCGAGTTGCACCTGAACTTTGCACATATGTGGCTGGTGGTTGCTGTCGCCCATTAGCGCACGCCATCGCAACAATGATTATTCTGTTGAAGTGGTTGGCTTTGATTTTGGAAGTTGGCCAACGCTACGATCGAATCGGTTGAGTCGAGGCTTCAGAAATCGATACATCTCGATGCGACGGCAAGTACTCGAGCTTTTGGGAATACTAAAATTGTACCTCCGTAAAAACGGTGTTCTTCACGTGCTGGGACTAACAATAAGCAACGGCGTTTGGTGCAAGAGTTCGCAAGTCGTAGGACGATTGCACAAAATCGCCTTCTCCGAATCGCGAATCACTCTGGGTGCGGGACCTGTGGAACTTCAGCCCAGAGGTTCTGGCCAGAGGACGGCCCACAACAATGCGTCGTCTCGTGGCGATGATTTAAGACACCGCCCTCAAAACGGGGGGGGGCGAAAATCACTTGATCGTAGCGCAGATGGTGGTTGCCCTTGCGCAGTCGGAGGGCCGATGGGTCTTTCAACCGGAGCGTGTGTTCCTCAAACGATCTGCAATAATTATGGGCAATTGTTTAGCCTGCCGCGGGCCATAAAAAGAGTCCCGACCGGGTGTGAGCCTTGCCCCGAGTTTGACAGCTACACGTTTAATTTCGTCACTTCACTGGGCGCGTGTCTCAATCCGCAGACACGCTGACCGCAGACACAATCCGCAGACACGCTGCATTCGCATAAAGTTGAGCATCTTATGGTGACTTTGGTGAAGCTTCACAAAACACAATTAAAACACGCACAGCACAAAAATAGCTTCAAACAAGTGAAACGAGAAGATGAAAGATGCGAAACTAACCCCCCGGGGGGGCTATTATTTTGACGTGGTTTAACGACTACACCTGATGGCTAAATCGGACAAGGAAAATGATTAACGCGGTGCGCGGTACGAAGCACAAAATTAATCCGTACTTCTTCCGTTCCGTTGTTTATACGCGGTTAGGAGGCATCGCGTACGGTGTGTTCTCCTCGCCGGCACCTTCGTGTCCCCCTTCGTCCCACGTCGGGTTGAAGGGTTCAACGACACTCGGGACCGTGTGTGATGGGCGCTGAGAGCATGGGCAAAATTGGGAGACGCAAACCCCCCCGGCGTGTGGGATCGTGCGGCTCATTTGGCTCCAAGGAACAGGCCGAGGCTGAGGAATGCGCACTTGGGTCCCAACTGTACTATGTATAGTTTGGTGTACGTTTGGCGTTATGGCGTTTGTCGCCTGCCATTTTACATTTCCATTGCTTACTCTTGTCCATTTCTGGTGCTGGCTCACATTTATCGAATTTCTTTTTGAAGAACGATTCTCTGCCAGTTCGGGGGATGGGCGGACCGGGGCCACGGAACATTAATTTTTTTCCAATTTACCTTCAACCCTTTTTCGGTGCGCATCGCAATCGAGCCGGGCACATTGGTTTTGGTAAAACAATCACGTTTGATAATTGGCTGACTGATTCATTCGGTACGCTCCGTTTCGCATCGCGTTGGCTTCATTGCGTATGCTAGAGACATGCTAGAGAGCTCTGGGGCCCAGCAGGAGTCGTCCGAATCGTTCTTGCGTTGGAATGGGCCGACAGTGCCGTTTCGATGATCAATGATCGCAGTGCAGGCACATATCATCTTGGCTGCATTATTCGCATATTTCAAATAGTGGCAAATATTGGGTCTACCGAAAAACTCTGAACCGAAACTACCGAAACATGACGCACATCGTTTTACTGTTTTTGGTTTTGATACAAGTTTGTAAGCATTCAAAACATAATAATAAACATAAACAATGAGGCACGTGAAAATGTTGGGAAAATGTTTCGAAAAGTTTGTGAAACATAGTTGAAGAGAAACCGATTTCTTATGTTGTCACCAGCTTCGAACAATATTTGTTAATTGACAAAAAAAATTGATTGATTTGGGCACGGAATGCTTTTGTATGATCGTTGCAGATGATTAGACTCGATGGTATGGTAAGCAAAGTCGAATCGTTGGCTTAGGCTGACGATTCTTGGCGAGGAAATAAAATCAATAACTTAGACTAAGACTAGACTTAGATTTTCTTTCGCATCCTGCAGGGTCGCCAGGATCAACAGCTGGCCAGGCAACACTTGTTGTTGATGGTGTGCCGGTATTCAAGGATGTAAAAAGTAATCAGAATGCAGAAATTGGGTCAAACTTGTATTACTAGGTACAATGCATGTGTATACATAATTCAAATTGCTAAATCCAATCTCCTACTTCCAATGGTCCATTGGACATGTTTTTATAGAACCCTCTACTAATTTATGTGTGTGAAAATTCAACAAATTACGGGTTGAGCCGTTACAAACGTTCCATTTTCTAGCGTGAAACAATAAAATCAGTTTCGACATACGCAGGCCTCGTTGTATGCACCTCCGAAATGAACTCATAGTTTCAACTTAAACAATGTTCAACTTTGAAACGCGCCATTCAAAACACAACTCCCCGAGTTAGTATGATCTCCCAAACGAGACCGACGCAAAACAGTAGCTAGTAGTTGTGTGGCAATTGCTGTTGTGTAGCTTCATTATTTTGGAGACGAAACATAAATATTCAAAACGTGCCTTCCGCGGGTTCGTGGGCAATTTTTCACGCTGCACTTTCCTTCCCAAAACATCACCTCGGTAATCATCTCGGTCCCTTTCCAACGACGGCGAAACGTTACGCTGGTGTTACGCCAACGGCGGCGGCCAACATAATTATTTGTTACCTTCGCCGCACGCGGTGGCGGCGGTCTTTGGGGAAGGATGGAGACTAACAATGGCACACGGGTGTTCATAATGAGACAATTTGGTTTTATAAACCGCAAAACAAGACCGAAACCAAAGTTCTCACCCGCAGGGCCGCAGGGCCGCAGGGCCGCAGGTCATGAAACGAAACTGTCACGCTGGCGATTTGAATGGAGCACGAGTGAATTAACGGTCGGTGCGATGTGAAACCGGTACCGAAGCGAGTCCCTCGTATGCGTATGTGTTCCAGCATGGCAAAAGTGGTATGATCGGAAGCTGGTTTAGCTCAGCTGGCAGCCGTAATCCGGTACGGTCGTCTAGGCCCTCATTATTCAGTTGATTAATTATGTATTCGTTTTAATCCGTTTGTGGCACAACACGAAACATAAATCCGGCGAACGATTGGTTTGGGAAGCATAATTCTGAACCTCATTTTCCCACTCGTTGCCCATTTTAATCTATTCTTAATCGATTTTTGCTTAAGAATCGATCAGCTTCATCGAGCGTCTGTGCTCAATCTTTCGTTCCTTATTATTCCCAACTGATTTGGCTTTCAATCTATAAAACGCATTAAAAGGGCTTCATTAAATCATTTCCATTGTGAGCAGTGTAGGGGCTTCTCCAAGTGTACCCCTGACTGTGCTCATCGGCGTTAGATGCGGCACCGATATTCCGACCTGTTGGAGCTCTGGAGACAGAACGGTAAAAATCGAGATGCGCCACGCATCGGCCGAGACCGGCTTCGGAGCAGAAACTCCATTTTTTCTATCACGCTAACATGGAAAGTTGTCCATCGCGCGCATTACTTCAGATACACGGCAAGAAGAATCAGACACCCGTATTCCGTATGTTGGTTTATATGCTGTTACTGTGGGCAAAATATTGAGAGCTTAGAAAGCAGGAACTTACCCTCTGATATCTTTCCAGTGTCGCTAGTATGCTAATCGCCTGATCCACTCCAACTTCGTGCCGATTGACTGCTAATCGAACCGCGTTCGACCGCACGAAATAAGGATCTATTTTCGGTCCGGATTCGGCGAATTCACCCACCGGGTGAAGGTTAAACCACTTTTGGTAGCACCCACATGCACACCACCACCACTTGATGCTGCCACCTTCTTCGCAGCGCCGATGCTTCACGAAACAGTAAGAATCACTTCTGAAGAAGGACACACCGGCGACAGACACGATCGCCGATACACTTGGGCACTTTTTCCACCACGCGTTGCGAGCAGTGTGACCTTACCACGTTCGCTTACGTTTACGTTCGAAAGCGGTCAACCTACATCTGTGAGGTTCCGAAATGGAAGAAAACAAAACAAAATAGATACTATGAAATATTAATGCGCGTGTGATTTCCAATCTCCGCTCGTCCGGGCGGCGCAGGCCAGAAAGGTAACGACCCGCGAAACGTGAAAGTACACTCGGTGGCGGTTTGAACGAAGAAATTTCACTCCACTCACTTGAACCGGGCTTGAGGCCAACCGAGAAGGCCACACCACCACTGGAAGGCTGGTTCGCGAAAGGAGCGAACCTCGAATCGAACGCGAACAAGTTTAACGGAATAAATATTGCAGTTGTCGTCGGTGCATCACTGGACACTGCAAGAAAAAAAACGGCGCGACCTCTGGAACAGGCTTTTCAATTTGCGTGGTACAATTTCGAACACCTTTTGGCGTTGGCTGGGCGCAGAGTTGAAGCGACTGTCGCGGACGGGGATTGATGCTTTCTCGGGGTTCGGATCTTCTCTTTTGATGATGTCATGCGCGTGGCGACGGTGGAACTACCATAAGCGGGTTTTGTATTGATTTTTTGTTCAAACGAGTAAACACTTTGGCAATCTATCGGCAAACACTTCTGTGACCGGCTGGGCGACGCTCACCCTTTGATTATTTCGAACGAACGTTATACAAACAACTGTCGCTGTTGGAACTCACTCAACGTCACGGGTTCGTCGCTGCTGGACCGCACAAGTCTCCGCACAGCATCACCGTTGGAGGGCGTTGTTTGGAGCGCTGGGATTTGCTCCCGTGCGCCATCTGGTTCCTTGCCCAGAGTGCTGCTAGGGCCAAGGGCTCTGGGTTCGACACACCGAGGAATGCCAGCGGTTCATTCACGTGCGGCCAAGCGCAAAAGTTGCGTCAATCCGCGCCAGTCTGCCCGTGCCTGTGTAGTGGTGGTGGTAGCTGGAAGGTACCGGAGCCGAATCATCGCACCGCGACCGATCACCACACACCACACCGGGACCTTGCCTTTCACCTGCGGTTCTCCGCCCGCCCGAAGAACCGTGACGCGGAATTCTACGCGGCGCGGACGCGGTCGAAGATGCCAACTGGCCGCGATGCAGGCTGGCAGGCTCGCCCAGAATGGCACCAATTAGGAGCGGGTTGGCGCGGGTTGGGCTTTTTTCCCAACGAACGGAATTCAGATAAAATTACTACGGTGTTCCCGCGGGGGTCAGTGCGAGCCCGTGAGGGGTGAGAGGGACTGACCGAGAGGCCTCCACGATTGTGACTGCGTCCGACGAGCGGTTTCGGTGAACTGGTCGCGGGCTCCGCTTCTGCGAGCATGGTCCGCTCCGCCTCGTGGGGAACCAACATATTTCTGCTCTCTCTCTCTCTCTCTTTCCATGGTCTCTCAACCCCTTTTGGGGTTGGTAGCGCTTCTTGCGAAGAATCGGAAGAAAAGCGTTGCTCACCTTCCACTAATGTCGTTACTGGCGGAAAAATTAATAAGGATTCGTGCCATTTTACGTATTTGAACTTAGAACCAGTTACACAGCTGCTTAAAATAGGATTACATTTCGGTGAGTGTGGAAAGTCAGAGCACCTGGTGCCGTTAAGAACCCGGACACTTAACAAGAGAAAATTTCTCAAGAGATGCTGTTTTAAAAGTTGGTACAACGAAAACAAAGGTCAAAGAAAACTATTACCTGTTATGATCTCATGTGGTGATCCAACATCCAACCTCCTCCAAGGGTCCGTTGTTCCATCGAAGCCTCATGGGTGGATCGTACCCATCTCGCCTCTGTTGGTATGTATTTCATAATGCTTCTCAGTCGCGGCAGAATCATGGCAGCTCCAAAGCTTCTCTGGTCTCTCCGGAAACGTTGATTCTTCCACCATGATCCACCGTCTTTGTCTCTCTTTCTCTCTACCCATTACTCTCCAGATTGAGAGAAGCTTTGATCGTGATTCGTGCTCGCACTGCTCCAAATGGGCTCCCCACTCCCGGAGGCAACTTTCATATCTCGGTGGCTAAGGATGCCGGAGAACGCTAAGACGGGTAAGGACGTGTGTATGTGTGGCTAGTGGCCTTCCACGTGTTTGTGTGCATTTGTAGCGGATTTTTCACCACCATATAGCTTCGCGTCTTTCTCTTCGTCTAGCCATCGATCGATCGCCACTACACACGCCAGTTGGTCATGGGGCGCACACTCGATCAACTCTTGGCTTGGGCGCTGTGGTATTTTTTGCTAATGCCAGGGTTCTGCCAAGTTTTATATTCACATTTTTGCGTTTCCCCACACCACCACGCCATTATCTGTTTTCTTAGCCCGTCCCTCCCGTGGGGTTTGTGTCTCGCGTCCGGCTAGATCCGATGTTGTCTCACTCTGGACCGCTACCGGTTCGGTGGAGAGCGATACCGAGGGAGATAAGGTATGAACGTGAAAGCACTTCTTCGGCACCTCCGTCATTGGCATCATTTCCACTCGACCATCGTCCTGGTTTCTTTTGGGCGGAACATTGATAGGCCCAACGAGTCCACTAAGAACCACAGCGAAAGAAGGCTAATGCTGCCCTCCTCGTGTAGGCTTCCTGTTTTTTGGCTGGCTCACACCATTCGGTCGAAGTTTCCCAAAACATAAAACAAGTTTCTAGTCACACATCTTCAGGGCAATTATTGATGTAGTCTCCTCCACCGGACCTGGTCTTCTCTCGAAGACACCTCCACTTGCCGTGCCGTGGCCACTTTCTGCCTTGCGGTTTCTGCAGGCTGTCAACATGGCGTTAAAAGTGGACCGCCGTCGTAGAGCTATCGAACTCTCTCGAGAGAATTTTGACTCGGCGCGTCGGCAAGGAAAGACGGGCAGCGCAGGACGCCGCCGACCGCGCCGAGTTGTTGTTGCAATCCAGTTGGAAAGCTTCACAGAAGTGGGTTTTTTTTCTGTGCAAAGGAGCCCATTGGGAACGACCTACGAATGGAAGCTGCGGAACCGGTTCCCCGGCACGGTTTGGGCAGGGAAATCAGCTGTCATCTCAGGAAATTAATTCGATAATACGGCTCTACGAACGAGTGCTCGGGATATGCGACCCGACACTTGCACCGAGCGTCGCATGATCAGGGCGAATCAGTTTAACCGCAACGGTACAAGGGGGTCTTCACAGGCAGGGGGGTACGTGTGCTAATTAAGTTACTTCCTCATCACATTGACACTATGACACACTGCCGGAAAAGACTTTCAACTCTCTCCGGTTGAGAAATTGTCTGGAAAAGATAAGGAACATACGTTATTTGTCTTCATCAGTTGTAGGCTTTCATCAGTTACTACTTGTGGTCCAGATCGGTGCAAGATTGGTTCTTAATAAACATTTCATTTTTTATATGATTACAGTGAATCTAACGTATGATTTTACCCTTTGGGGTTTCCAAAGTGGTTTGTAAATTTTGTCTCTTCGTTAGGTCTAATTATTCCAATTAAGCCCCTTTTCAGATTATTATTCGCTATTATTAAGATGGATTTGTTTTAAAATTATTTAGTAAGGTGCGGTCTCAATTGTCTACCAAAGCAATTTTTATTGAGCACACACGGAAAAAAGGGAAGATGGGCATCGAAAACACAAAGCGAGCCCTCGTGTGCATACGAAATTAGTCATCGATTGTTGAAATTGATCAGGAAGGCAAAATGCAAAAGGAAAGAATGAAGAGAAAGGACAGGTGAATTCCGGAGGAATGTGATTGATTCGACGGGTACGCGTCACGGAGAAGCATATCATCAACAGGCGATGTGAAGTTGGCTTGAAATCCTGTTTCAGCAACGCTGTCCCACTGAGGAATGCCGAAAATGAAAGTTTCCGGCATTCAAATATTGCAAGACACTTTCTAAATGTGTGAAAATCATCGACCATAATTTAGCACCGGGCATCGTCCCATTTGTATCAAGGTGTGGCGACGATGAGCAGAAATATGCTGCTATGAGTTGATAAAGCAAACTAAAACTCCATCATTTTGCAACTTTAAAGCCTGCACGTCCATACAAAAAGGGTCAGTGTGGAAATCGACACTAAAAGAACCTTTCTGAACATTGTAATGTAGCATTCAGGACGAGTTATTTTCTATTAACTCACTAGACTTTCGTAAGTCTGTAAAAACTTCCTAACGCACTCATATTTTAGTGCTTCAAGTGCTTCTGATCTTTCGTGGCATCCGTGCAATAAGCTCCTAATTCAGTACTGCCCGATTTAAAGCTCGCTTTCGATTTGATTTATTGAATTTGAATTTGATCGCCTACCGAATTTCGCTGGATAACATCAAGCATGAACATTCCAACTTCCAAGCATACCTTTTACAAAAGACCGTGCAGCAAGGTCTGTAATAAAGATTCCAAAGATTCTACAGATAAAAATAATTCCAAGTTACAAAGATTTCAAGGACTCTACCCAGTCTAGGTCGCCTATCGCCCACCTCGTTCATCCGATGAATATGCCGGTAATTACGAGCTGTCATTACTGTCATTTTACTGTCATTTTTTTGC
Organism: Anopheles bellator; assembly: GCF_943735745.2. NCBI lineage: Eukaryota > Metazoa > Arthropoda > Insecta > Diptera > Culicidae > Anopheles > Anopheles bellator. The sequence continues at coordinate 23,069,278 of NC_071285.1, read as the reverse complement.
CGCGGTCAACGTTTTCGTTGCCGGCGCGTTTTTTTATCCGGTTTGTTTTGTTTATTTCGTCTAGCAAGCGATGTTCCGCGCTTGTGCCTTCGATTAGTAACTGGTGCATATCTCCTCCAAATCACCAAGTGTTCCTTAAACCCCTCTGCAACTGCAATGGAGTCGGTAGAAGCCACCGCCAACCAAACGCCCTGCTCGATGGAGTGCGAAGAACCGAGCGAATCCTCCTCAAATGATACATCACCCACCGAAGAAAGCATTACCACGGATAGTGTTAGTTATTACGCAAATGCTAAAAAGTATTGGTCCTCCGTGTCGCCGACCGTAGAAGGGATGCTGGGCGGTTTCGGTAGCATCTCCTTCATCGATATCCGCGGGTCGGAACAGTTCCTGAAGCATCTTTACAAGCAAAAGCCGGCCCCGGGCAAAAGCCGAGCGTTAGACTGTGGAGCCGGTATCGGGCGCGTGACGCGAAATTTGCTCGTTCCCGCCTTCGAACGTGTCGATCTGGTTGAGCAGGATGAAACCTTTTGCGAGACAGCCCGAACGGGCCTAGCGGATTGCGCCCCTAAGCTGGGGACCGTGTTCAACGAAGGGCTGCAGAACTTTACACCGCAGGAGAAACACTACGACATTATCTGGTCCCAGTGGGTGCTCGGACACTTGACCGATGAGGACGTTGTGCAGTTTTTGCTCCGCTGTGCGAAAGGACTGGCTCGAGGGGGCATGGTGGTGGTGAAGGAAAACTTTACCTCCAGCGACGAGGTGGACATCGACCGGGCGGACTCGTCCGTGACTCGGCCGCTGATGTTGATGAAGCAACTCTTGAAAAAAGCAAACATGCGTGTCGTCAAGGAGCAACGGCAAACAAGCTTCCCCAAGCAGCTCTATCCAGTGTACATGCTAGCGCTGAAACCTGTAATAAAGAAATGACCATTTCATGGACCGTCGGTCAAAATTCTACGTGCAAACATGTTTGTTATGCTTTCATCTGTATATATATTTACGGAAATTAGTAGACCCTTTCGACGCGCTTCGGTAAGCCACGGTTCAGCCATCTAAACTCTCCTGAAAAATCTATTCAGCTCGATGGCTCACAAATTAAGTTGGGCCACCGCGTTTATCACTGTTCTAAGGGACGACGGTTACAAAGTTATTTTTTGTTTGTTTTCACGTTCACAAATACGAGCAATAAGCCAGAGATGCTGCCTACGTTGAGTATAATTAAGCGATGCTGGGGCGTACTGTTAGTAAATTTAGTCGCAGCTGTAAGGTAGGACTACTGTTACGCAGATGATTAATTCTCGGCCAGCTGCGCAGCCTGCTTTGATCTACCCGATCGATAGGATATCGTATTAGGATGCGCATATATTGATGGTGCAGGTAGTCGGAAAGCCCCGTTGGTGAAAAGTCAAGAAAATATGTCCTTCTAAAGATGGCAACGCTGCGTATGGAAAATGATTTCCGTGAGATGATAGTGTGTTGTATTGGATAGAAAAGCATTCCTTTCATGTGGCTTAGTTTTGCTCCGAAAGTTGGGGAAATGATTTGTTTTAGAGATGCCTTTACACTCTTAAATCCAACCTTATTTCGCTGTTCACTAAGTAACGTATTCCTTCCAAAGTCGGTAACGTAGATAAGAGACTAGATCTTATGGCCTCACTTAAACTAACAACACTGGTTCCAAGAATCCGTTTTGCAAAATGTACTGATTGGTGGTCGAGTTAGGTTCAAAAGTCCGCCACAATTAAGATGATGCATCGTGCAACGCTGGTGCTGGTTAGCAATTCTAATCTTCGGTGGTGACAATGACAAGATGATCGTGAGCTATGAAGGCACTCAAATGCTGCACCGACGAATACAAAACATTAGAAGAAAATATTCAAAAAGCACTAACAGAAAATACAAATGTGATAAACTGATACTTATTGTCGTACCTTCAACCATATTTACAAAACAACTCAAAATTAGTGGACTGAATAATGATGATCTTCATTATGGGAATTGTAGCAACGTCGCTCTACAGGTTTCAATCTTTATCGAACTAAACAAAAAAATTGTACCAACAATAAAGTATATTATTATTAAATAAGTAACAAAATAAATACATAGAAAATCTTCTTTTCAAGTGCGGCAGATAAGCCCTCTCTGATAAAGCAATTCAAGAGCAACCTCTTTTCTAGGTTGAAAAAAAAGGGTCGAGCAAACACAACGAAAGCAGTAAGAAAACGGTAACATAACGTAAAAATATTCCTAAGCACAGCGTTTGTTAATACCTTCCGAAACCTTGTGTCCCCTCCGCGAGTCTCGCCGTTTTCATCGGCTCTCCATTTTTGGTTCTTTTGTGACACTGCATTTCCCGTTTTGAAACGAGTTTCGAGTATCTCTTTTTCTTTTTCATCTAGCTTAGCTTACGTGTACTAAACCACACTTATCAGGAGTATGTTTGTTCCTTCTGCTCAACCTGTTGTGGCTCAATTCACTGGGATCAAATCAACAACATTCTCGATCGAAACGTCCTTCCAACTCCTGCCGTCCTTCATATTTATAAATAGCGTGTGTTTTTTTAAAAGCGCGCGCGTGAGTGAAACTTTTCCTTCATTCTTTCAATCATCAATTACCTTCGGAAATAAGAAACTGACAAAACATGGTTGCGAAAAAAGGAAAAGCCTGTTTGTGAATCGGGAAACTAAATCCAAAGCAAAGACGCATTACGATAACAACGAGAGGTTCAATCGTTAAGCACAGCGAAACGATCGGGGACTCTCTTTGAGGAACGTTTCTATAATGATCATTGCGGTGAACGATTCTGCAACTTGTTACCATACCACCAGAGATTGTTCCTCTGATAGTTCATACCGTCTTAATGATTGTGATGATGATGATGATGATGATGATGCTAGATGAGTACTTCAGTTTCACCGTGGCGCAGACTCTACTTCGGAATGAGACCACGAGCCTTCGGGAACGTGTTCCCTGCTCCTACTCCCGAGCCACTCCCATGGCCACTGGCCGCTAGGGCAGAGGAGGTGGACGCCTTTTTGGAGGATGCCGCCGAATGCGCTCCAAAGGCAGGTGCGGCTGACTTGCCTCGGCTATAAATTGACGACCGAGCTCGGCTACTGTTGCTGGTGTGGATGTTGCTGCTGCTACTGGGTATTGTGCTTCCGATGCCAACGGTGGCACCTCCGACCGTGGAACTGGAACTCGTCCCCAGGACCGCAGCTCCGCTCGCTGACGGATGGGCAGCTGTATGATCCGCGTGCATGTTACGCTTTGTAATCTGATCCAGCCGCATCTTCATCATGCTAGCGTAGTTGGATTGATCGGTGATGTCGATGTCGTCCTCCGTTTGCATTGCTTCTGCTAGCACCGCCTGCAGTGAAGCCGAAACTTTCGGGTTGGAGTACTCGTATGTTGTTCGGAGCGGCATGTCCAGCTCGTAGTTCATGATGTTTTCCCCCTATGAAAGGATGAGTGTAAGATTCAAAGTTATTACCCATAGTACAGTATTATAGTTACAATATTCTACAACGACAAGCTATTTCTCCTTACCTTATACCGAACGGCATCAGCAGAGTTGGTTTTGATCATGTGCAGCGCATATTCGCTCATCGGCCGTCTTCGGTTCGGTTCGGCGACAGGCCGTGACACCACATGGTGACTGCTGAGCATCATGTTTCCGTTCAGGAACCACTCTTCGGCCTCGTCGTCGTACTTTGCCTGCGTGTACAAGCGCGACTTGACCTCGGCCGGCACAAAATTATCGATTACTAGCAGCAAACGCTTCAGCTCCTTTATCAGTTCGTTCTGCGTCATCTCCAGCTCGCGCCGGTCGCGATTATGTTCATCGCGCGTATCCTGAAGCTCCTGCTTCAGTGCCATACACTTGGCGTAACACTTTTTCAATTTGCGCGTCTTGAGTTCAGCCTCCTGCTGGAGCGAGGTAAACGTTTCCCGTATCTCCATCGTCGACTCTTCCTGCAGCTCCAGCTGCTGCTGCATCTCGATTTCGCGTTTCTTGCGCTCCGCAATCTCCGACAACTTTTTCTCCAGTTCGAACTGCCGCTCGGTGTAGGTGTCCAGTATGTTCTTTCCGCCCTTGACTAGTTGGCCCTCGAGCTCCTGCAGTTTCGAGGCGAGCAGGGCCGTCGCTTCGCGCTCCTTCATCAGCTCCTCTTTGGCCTTCGCGTCCAGCTCGTTAAAGTCCTGCTCGTTCTCCTTCTCGCAGTCGTCCTCCTCTTCCTCTTCAACTTCCGAGTCCGACTTTTCGTCCGACTGCACCAGGCTTGGTTCACGCTTTACTCGCGACACCACGGCCCGCTTCTTGGCCTTCTTCTCGCGGGGCACCGACTTCTCGCGCTTCTGTCGCTCGCTGATCAACTTCCGCAGTTCAGCAATCTCATTCTGGTACTCGCGTAGCTTCGTGTCCTGTGGATCCTCGTTCTTCACCGGCTTGTTCTCGATCGTCTTCGCTCGGTGCGCGTACCGTAACGTCGTAAGCGTTTCATTGTAGTTGTACTCGGACGGCCCAATGTTGGCGATCATGATCGTCTTCGAGTTACCACCGAGCGAGTCCTGCAGCAGGCGCGTCAGCTTCGAGTCACGGTACGGGACGTGTGGTGATTTCTCTGCCAGGGCCGAAATTACGTTGCCCAGCGACGACAGTGCCCGGTTGATCTTGCTGGCCTCCTTCAGTCGTTCGGCTGTGGCACCCGTTTTGGACTGCCGCTCGCTGCCGGCCAAATCGATCAGATTCAGCTTACCGACCTTCACCAGCGTCGAGCCGGCTTCGCACATTTCGATCTTGATCAGGAAAATCGCGTGCGAGCGCGAACTGTGCTCGTTCATGTTGGTAAACCCGACCGTGCGGTTCTTGTTGCCTTGGTGCATCACGTGCAGCATGTCTTCGACACTCTTGCACAGCACCGAGTGCAGGTTCGGCACCACAATGCCCCCGTCCCGCTCGCGTAGCTCCAGCGACGCAGTCGAGTTCGGTTTCAGTAGATCGCGCAGTTCCTCCATGTAAATTTCCAGATACGAAACGGCCACCAGAAAGTTCATGTTCTGCGCCCGATTAATGTGCGCCCAGACCTGCTCGAAAGCCCGCGGTATGATGCCCTTCTGTTCCAGGTCGTTTTTGATGCCTTCCATCGTGTGCGTCTTGCCCGTTCCCGTTTGACCGTACGCGAAGACGCACCCGTTGAAGCCCTCCATCACGGAGGCCACCAACGGGCGCACCACCTCATCGTAGATCGTTTGCTGTGTGGAACTGAAAAAGTAGGTCACCGGAAGTTATTCCCCCTTGTTGGGCTCATCACAATGAAACTGCAATGACTCACCTGCAATCGTACACCGCATCGTACGTGAACATTTTCTTATTTTCCCGCGAAGCCTCATTGCAGTTGAGGATCTCGATCACGCCGCGGCTCGGATACACATCGACCACCTTTTGAAAGTTTCCGGTCACTTCCTTATTGTTTAGTGGCCGGCAGCGCACTACCACCTGTACGCATTCGTTTTTGGCAGTCTGCAAAAGGAAACAGAGAACGATTAGTGAGGAATCGACATTCTCGGAACGTCCAGGACGCAGGACAAATGCATCCCATCGATTTGCTGCTCCCCAAAAGATAGCACACGGTGCAGAACATTGTCGAACACCGGTTCCCACCGAGTAAGCACCATTACACCCCGACTTTGCGCCGATCCTTTCGACACTTTCAATTTCAACGCAACCTTTAGTCACGCATCAGTTCACCACGAGGTGGGCCCGAATACTAATAGCTCAAGCGGAGCTACTACGGTGTGTTTTTGTACTGCCACACCTTCCAATGGCCGATGCGTTTGGATGGCGCAGACGAGAAGCCACTCGAAACGAAACCCACAACGTATTTACAACCCCCATATTCGGAGCGCGCTTATTGTGCAATTCGTGTGATGTTGTTTTTTCCACTTCACTCTGTTCGCTCTTCTGCTGGGCGGGGTTGCGTCGCGCTCGCTGGGCATCACATCTTCGTCCGTGTGTTTCGGACCCATCGAGCACTGCGGCCAGATCGCGGATTGACGCAAGTTTCCTTCGATTTTGACTGATTTTGTCTTCTGCTTTCCGATCACGCTGACGCACCGTGAAACGGGCACAATCGGCCGTCACTGCATAATATCGCGATGATGCCACAGTGCGTTCGCTTTCAAGGCAGCAGCAGAGGGGTTCAAGGAAAGCCTTCCCATTTTTTTCTCCCAAGCAGACACCACACTTGGGCGTTGGGGGTCACTGTCGCTGGAGCACCTACCGAAGGACTGGTTTTTGTTTTGATGCTCCGCTCCATCGTCGTTTGCTCGGTTGGGCTCGCGCGCGCCAATTGATTAATTTCGAACGTGAAACATCAACTTTTCACCAATCGACCGTGATTTTTCACATCCGGTGTGCCATTCTGTGGGTTTGTTTGCGTTATCGATTCAGCTGGTATCCAACACACGATTGAACGGGGGGCAAAAGTGATGCTCGCAGCGCAAATGCGAACTTAAGAAGTGTGTAAGAGAGACAGCAGCAGCCTCGCGTGCGTGAAGAAGCGAGAAAAAACAACCGAGTTTGACAGTTCGCCAAAAGGGAAACCTGACGTCTGTGAAGCGAGCTGCGTACTGGATAGCACTCGGCTGCGTGCTGGTCGACCAACATGTTTTCGAACGTATTTCAACGGTTAAGAAATTGAATCGGAATTGCTGCTTATTAAATAGCATACTTTCGGGGCAATTCGAAGCCGCCTAGGCTGAAAGGTTTTGGAGGGTACCGAGACGGAGTAATGGGCTAACAACGAATGCCGAACGACATCCTTAGCCGTAGTTTATTAGCCTTAGCCGTAAATTCATGGTCTTTTTTCGCAAAAGTTTCCAGAGAACTGTTTCAAGATAGTATCTGTTGGGAATATTTATTCAACAATCATCCATAAACATCTCGAGTTAAATTATTTTATCTTGTTTTGTAGAATTTAAGTCGCTTAATTTCGTTATCTCCAAATAGATTAAGTCAAACGCAAAGAGCTGCTCGATATATTTTGCTGACCCATTTGCAACCAACGAAACAAGAGAAACTATTTCCCCGCAATTCCCGATTTTATGACTCAGATGTGATTTGGTTTCCGGTCCATTCGTTATTTCCAGGCTTGTTATTCATCCAACTACATTTCACTACTACGTAGTTATCATTTTATTATTTTGAAGTGGTGTACATAAACAAGATACGGTGGCTACCGCGTAAATTATTGTGAATTTCGAAACCGTACCAGACATATATTAGCTCTAATCAGTTTAAATAATAATTAAATAATTAATTTCTTGACTGTCCAGGTTAATAAAGAAGGAAGATTCCTGAGGTAGAATAAGAAAGCTTTATGGAGAAGGTATGATTTCCACAAGCACTCATTAAGCTCGTGTTTTCCATAATTTGGTGATATTTCCATCGGTCCCAATAATGGCCCAAACAATGTGAAAACAAAGAATGTAATAAATCGTTAAGCTAGCTTTGTGTCGAATTTAGTTATTCAAATCATCGTGGCGGGAATTTTCAAGTGTAGGCAACCAACTAATGTATGGACACGTGCAGAAAGTCTCTGATAGTCCGTGATAGAATGCAACCGGCCACCGAGTGCCAATTTTCTACTACGCTGTGACAAACGCTGGGGAAATACACTAATATTTCAAACACATCAATTACTGCGCAGCTAATTGGCCCTACGATCGCGCTGCAATGGACGACAAAATAAAAAATATTACTCCACCGATAGGATTGGAGCACCGCGTTGAGAAACAACGGTGGGTGGTAAAGCCCGAAACACAGCCGCCGGGGCAGCGGGGCAGATATGGACTCGGATGGTGCTAGGGCATCATAAATAGGCAAAGCCTTCGGAAGGACCGCCAGTTGCGTGGCGATAGTTCGACGGAACGGGTCTGATTAAAACATATTGTGTGTTGGGTGCAACCGGTGCAACATAGTGGCCGGCTCGAAAAACTACCCCACAAACAGTACAAGTTCATTTGTTTGAAGTTAACGCAGCAAAATAAACGCTCCGTCCAACATGGTGAATGAAAAGGTAATTAACTCTAGACCCCAGCCTCTAGCAGTGCAGTGGCCTCTCAGACTCAGTTGTGATGCAATTCGTGGTTCACGTTCGTAGGGCATCAGAGTTCTGCCCTTTTGACTTCGAACTGCATAGGCTGATCGCGCAATCGACTACCAGTTATTTCATCATCTTTAGGAGTTTTACTAAAAAGGCGCCGGTTTTCGGTTAGCTGGATTGCCTCGACTAACTAGCTAGTTTGAAAGTTACTTCGGGAAGAATTCTACTGTAACTGTAGGTTTCACTAGCCCACATTTGAGCCTTCCCGTAGTTTGTTGCGGAGCTAAGAATTTGTATAAACAAAAGAGCATAATATTTTTGTTTATAAAGATAGAAAACGATAATCTTGAACCCAGCCTTAGAGGTTCAAGCCATTGACGTAAACGGGTTACGATTAACAACGTAGTTTGAAAACATTTCTAGTGTTTGCTTGATTGAACATGTTTTGCACAAAATTATGCAGCTTTCAGCACAGGTCCTTGAAAACATAATCGTCTAGTCCACAGAATGGGCAGCTAGGGCATCGACTTGGAAAACAAAACAAAATGCAGTGCTTCGAACACTGCAGATGACTCCGTCACATCAGTTCATCACGAGGTTCGATGCGGCTCACAAATTATGTAAACCAGTACCGATAGCAGCGGATCAGCGCGGACTGTCGCGCCCAATAAATCCGTGCCCTAATGCATTCGACGTCACCGCGCGACGTGCGTTATCTATTTTCCGTTTCCTCCCGGGGGTTCGCCGTTAATCCTAGGATAGCTCCTGAATTCCCCCTTCAATTTCGGTGGCTCCTTTTTGGCGGGAACAGATTACGTTCACGCTTTTTTGAATAACGACGGCTGCCGTGCGTTTTGGGAGCGCAAAGTTCATGTTGCTACAATCGGGGATCGCGCAAAACCGGCTACCAGTGACTTCCAGTGATTCCCGGTTGCAGAACGGGCTGTTATCAGCAAATCCGGTTGTTCTACCTGTTGAGCATGGCAACAGAGTCGCTTTACATAGTGCCAGATATTTTGAACCAAGGCCGATAACCTTCGTGAGAATTCGTGGGAACAGGGCTCACATTCCTGCCCGGTTTAGTGCTGTTACTATCCATCACACAATCGACCACAGATCCGCGCACTCATTTGCGCTGGCCGGCCGCCGTTTAATCAATTTGAACCCCGCCTTTGCGCATAAATCAGTAGTTGGCCGCGCCGGTGTTATCAGTTCCAGGATTCCCTGTGCTACTAACCGGATGATTAAGGAAGTGGGCTGCTCATCTGACGCGGGCGCTGCAATCGCTGGGGCAACAATGTATTGTGGCCAACAATGCGCCTGACCTGTAGCGTACTGTGTGAACCACAACCCCATTCCTTGTTCGTTGTGGCAGGACCTTGAAAAGCTGCATAAAGGCTCGCCTATCGCTGTCCGATGTGGAAAACAGCAGTGTTTTCATTTTATTTGCGCGATCCGCGAACAATACGGATGAGTGCTGTCCACGATAAGAGTCCGTTTCTTGAGTTGCAGTCCACGTCACAGGGTGATTGTGCCAGCCGGGTTCGGTCAACCTCTAGCACTGTTTGCACAACAACCGTAAATTTGCATTCTACGCCAGACAGGACTCGCAGTAAAAATAGGTAGACTCGTCTCTCGTTATGGTTGGTAATGGTCCCGGTGCATTATCATTTACCTACTCCGGCGCACGGTATTCTAGTCTGCTGAAAAAAGAATCCATCGATAAGGAGGGGGCTACCTCCACTCCAAGTCTGGCGATTAAACGCATGTTCGGCACTTGAATCCAGGCTATCAGCGCAGACAGCTTACGATTTTATTGGGTGGCGCTAATTGTTTGATTAGTAGCCAACGGCTGGTATAACCAGCTAGCCAGTCAGTTCGAACCGGTGTTGACCGGTTTCTACTTATCGCCCATGCCCATTAAGCGGGGTACTGCGCGGTCACCACGTTGGATACACATTCTAGACTCTAGACGGCAACCGCTGCCTCTCTCTCTCTTTCAGGAGAAACGGTCCTTTTGCGTGATCGGTGCCGGTACCGCTGGGCTCTGCGCCGCTCGGCATGCCCTGCAGGCGGGCGGCACGGTGACCGTGTTCGAGATGGGCAAGCAGCTGGGCGGAACCTGGGTGTTCAACGACGAGATCGGCAAGAACGAGTACGGGATCGATGTGCACTCGAGCATGTACAAAGGCCTGAAGACGAACCTGCCGAAGGAGATCATGGGCTACCCGGACTTTCCCATTCCGGAGCAGGAAAGTTCGTACATCCCGGCGGAGGATATGCTGCACTTCTTCCAGCTGTTCGCCGAAACGTACGGAATTCTAGAGCACATCCGCTTCAGCCACTACGTGGTGCGAGTGAAGCCCACGATCGATGACAAACGCTGGGAGGTGATCGTCCGCGATTGCCCCAACGACAAGCTTCTGACCTACACGTTCGATTATGTTCTGGTATGCAATGGCCACTACCACACGCCGAACTTACCAAAATACTCCGGAGCGGACGTGTACGAGGGCATTCAGATGCACAGCCACGATTACCGGAGTAATGAGCGGTTCGAGGGTAAGTACTCTGCGGTTGTTGGCGGAAGGATTCGTTTTCACTTCGCTTCGTTTCCACGCATCCGGCAGGCGAAACCGTTCTGGTCATCGGTGCGGGCCCGTCCGGAATGGATATGGCGTACGAGATCTCCAAAAAGGCGGTCCGCGTCACGCTGAGCCATCACCTGAAGGACAAGCCCCAGACGGTCTTCCCCAGCAACGTGACCCTGAAACCGGACGTAGTGTGTTTGACGAAAACGGGGGCCGTGTATGCGGACGGAACCAGCGAGAACTTTAGCGTGGTGTGTTACAGTACCGGCTACAAGTATACGTTCCCGTTCCTGAGTGCCGACTGTGGCATCACGGTGCAGGATAACTACGTTCAACCGCTGTACAAACACTGCATCAACATCCGCTACCCGACGATGGCCTTCATCGGGCTTCCGTTCTACGTGTGCGCGGCCCAGATGATGGATCTACAGGCACGGTTCTGCATCAAGTTTTTCGGTGGCGACAAGGCGCTGCCCACGCCGGAGGCAATGGCTTCCGATACGGCGGCCGAGATGGAGGAGCGCTGGAAGCGTGGGCTGAAGAAACGACAGGCACACATGATGGGACCCGTCGAGGACAGCTACTACGAAGATCTGGCTCGGACCGCCGAAATCGACCCGATCAAGCCCGTCATCAAGAAGCTGCACAAGATCAGCGCAATGCGCTTTTCGCAGGATTTGGTCAACTTCCGGAAAGACAAGTTCCGGATAGTGGACGACGAAACGTTTGTGAAGGTACAGTAAGGGGCCGCGACTGCGTGTCGCTGAAGCCAGTAAGGGTAGCTCGTGCGTGACCAAAGGACCGACTGTCGGGATGTGATTCGTGATTACCTGGTAAGATAAGCTTAGTACGGCCACTAGTAATGCCGACCAATAATATATATGTGAATAAAGTTCATTTGTCTAGTTTTCTCAATATGTTTGTAATTCAATTTGTCCGGAACATGGTTCAACTTAATCGGATTAACATGCCGACGATTAACGACAGCTTGCAAGATGGATTTTGTTTTTCCATAGTGTGACTCACGCGGTTCTTGTTTGTTGTTGACCAGTACGCACCCTGTTTGCTTGTAAGTGAGGCTCAAAACAACACTATAAACGAAGGTCACACGGAAGTGTGACTCAATTAGTGGCCAGGGTCCATTGTCTGATCACATCTCGTCGAACTCATGGTGTTGTACGGGAAGCAGTGAACATTGTCGATGCGTTTTTAAATACTAGCCTCAGGTGTTCATGTTTTTGCTTTGCGAACCAAGGCCCTAGGCGATTTCAAAATGCTAATTTTATTATGTTTTGTTAATATTTCTGTAACGAAGATATCTAAGAAATCCTTTCTCTACGCAATATGCAAATAGACCCAGCAAGAATATTTAGTGTTGTTGTCTTACTTAAAAAATAATTTCCAATTCAAAAGATTTTAACAATCGCCTCTTGCCATTCGGGATTAGGATTTCAGTTTCGGCGTAAATACTCGGATTGCACAGAGACCCATTATTGGAAATAAGTTTGAACTGAAATTATCAATCTGTTGCATAAATGTGTGCTTGAGTGCCTTTTTGTGCAGATTTTGAATTCTTGCATTTTTGAGAAATAAAATCCTAAAGCGGAGATGATCCAGATCTGCGGATAAAAGGTAAGCAGTAGGTCACATGGGTTCCAACCAAATATGCTATGTCGTCCAAACCTGAACATCTCCGAAAGTGTCCAGAGTTTCAGAAGATGCTAGCATTCCGATGCTGTTGCAATAGCTTAAGAGCCATCGCTCTATTTCAAAACGACTGACAAAAAGCCTCTCTATTCTTTTACCAAGCTCAGGTCGGATCCGGTTGATCAGACCTCCGTGTTTGTTTTTCACAATGATTCTCCAATGGAAACATCCACCCTAAGAAGAGTTCTACAAGGCCACGAAGGTTTCGTCATCCACTATGGCAAACACGTCCTCCCGAAAGTGGATCAGATCGTCCACAAAGCGTTGGCTGCTTTCGTTGTGCAGTTTCGTCATGACCGGCGCGATCGGCTCGATGTCGGCCGTCCGCGCCAGATCTTCGTAGTACCGTCCCTGCTCCGGTCCCATCATGTGCGCATGGCGCCGCTTGAAGCCCCGCCGTCGGCGGTCCTCCATTTCCGTCTCCATATCGGCCGCCATGAAGCTGCGGGACGGTAGCTGGCGGTGCCCGGTGAAGAACTGCAAACAGAAGCGCACTTGCAGGTCCATCATCTGAGCCGCGCACACATAGAACGGAAGCCCGATGAAGGCCATCGACGGGTGATTGATGTTGATGCAGTGTTTGTAGAGCGGTTGAACGTGATTGTCCTCAACGCGGATGCCACAGTCCGGGGCCAGGAAAGGAAAACTGTACCGAAAGCCGGTACAGTACAGCACCACGTCGAACGCCATCTCGTCGCCGTTCGTGAACCGGGCACCGGTCTCCGTCAGAGCGTCCACGTCGAACTGCTGCGTCAGGTTGTCCGGAAACGGAAACGTTAACCGATCCATATGGTGGCTGATGGTAACCCGTTTGGCCTGCTTCGCTAACTCCAGCGCTATATCCATTCCGGAAGGACCCGCGCCGATCACGAGAACCGCTTTGTCTGCGATAGAAAGGGCAGGATCAGGAACCGCCTCTACTAGAGTAGAGCTCTCACAGAAGGCCTACCTTTGTAATGATCCGCACAACGGTAATCATGGCTGTGTAGTTGTTGACCACGGAACCGATCGTGGCCACTGATCGTTGGAATGCTCGGTGTGTGATAGTGTCCGTTGCAAATGAAGATGAAATCAAAACGGTACGTGCACTTCGATCTGCTCTGTGTCAGATCTTCCACTTCGACAAGCCAACGGCTTTCGTCGATCGGATGCACTTGAGTTACGTGGTGGTTGAAGCGTATGTGGCGTTTCACATCGTAACGATCGGCATATAGTTTCAAAAACGATAAGATGTCGTCGGACACGATGTACGAATCCGTTTGCGGCGGTACAGGGAAGTCAGGATAACCCATCACCTCCTTCGGCAGATTGGTGCGCAGTCCACGGTACATACTGGTGTGAACCGGAAGCCCATATCGATCGGTCCCCACCTCGTCCGAGTATATCCACGTGCCTCCGATCTGGTCCATCCGTTCGAAAATGGTCACCTGGGCCCCGAGCTCCAGTACGCGCCGAGCCGCTGCAATGCCGGCCATTCCAGCCCCAATAATGCAGTAGCTGCTTCCGCTCATGGTCACACTCGGGACACGCTTGACACAACACGGAATTGAATTTAATCTCTCTCGCAGCACTCTCGGCGACTGTCCGAACACTTGTACGAATGTACCAGATTTATAGGCCAGCTAGCTGCGAGCTACTCCTGGCGGTTACGGAGGCCCTGTGGTAGCCGAGGCGGGTGTACTGCATAACAGAATCGATTCAAACAAGATCAGATAATCGACATCGGCGCGTACACATTCATTGTCTATGTCGGTCAGCCGCATTGCTCCGATGCAGCGCAGTGGTAGTGGAAGCGAAAGGGTAAGGACGCTAGGCTAATGACCACGCATCTTGTCGCGATTAAGTTGTATACAACTTCATTAACACATGCAGTTTTTACACAAGGACACGACTATGGCTAGACAAACAAGCACTATTTAAAAACATAAAAGGGCCTTCAGAATTATTTCATTATACTTAAATTTTCAAACAAGCATCCCAAGACTAACAAATGAGTTCCATGCTCGGAATCGGTCGAATTAATTTTAGGCCGATACTTGAAATGCAATTTTGATTGATCATCAGATCACTTAGGTGCAGGTCTAGGATTTTTGAGCATACAAAATGTCTTTAGAGATGGTATTTCGCCATTCGTTTTGCAGCACTTTTGGAAGTATTCCAAACTGCCGGAATTTTAAAACTATATTCTTTATTAAATTTGGCTCAATGTTTTGAAGTGCTAAAGTGAACCGAGCACACCCTTTAGTTTCTTGTTATTCAATTCTAAATAATTTTGAAACATGACCGTAGCCCAAAGTGCTGTTATGCTTTGTGCAAGCAGGGAACACAAACACAGGCATTACAATCTGTCGTATGCTCCTCCCAGTGCGCCAGGTTACCGCTGTGTGGTGCCGGCCGCACTTTTGTTAATCAGCCAGGGTCAATGGGACGATGGCCTTATCAAAGCGCGAAGCGTTCCTCAGTATCTTCCGAGATACCGTACCGTTTAGCAGTCGTGTCGAAAAATCGCCAACCCTTAATGGTAAGTCAGGGGCTGTCGTGTAGACGAGCAGCATTTGAATTTCCTACTGTTCCTGTAGGATTCCGCTCCATCTTACTGCATCATTGGTGCCGGACCGGCAGGGCTCTGTACGGCCCGACATGCGCTCCTTCAGGTGGCCGACGCTTCGCAAGTGACCGTGTTCGAGCAAACAGACCAGATCGGAGGTCTGTGGGCCTACAACGATAGTACCGGAACCGATCGCAATGGGCTGCCCGTTTACTCGTGTCTCTACGCAAATCTACGTACGAATTTGGTTAAGCAGGGCATGGGCTATCCAGACTACCCGATCGACGAGCAGGCGAAAACGTTCAGCACAATCTCGGACGTGATCCACCAACTGATCGGGTACACTGAGAAGTTCGGCTTGCGACGAGTAATCAAATTCGAGCACCAGGTCGTTCGAGTGACCCGAAACTTTGCACACAGTTATTGGGATGTAAGTTCAGTCCGTGAGGAGCGTCATCGCCGGAGCAGTGATGAGTCTGATCTGTGTTGCAGGTCCTGGTGAAAGATCTTCCAAGCGGTCAGTACAAAACTCACAGCTTCGATTACGTTCTGGTGTGCAACGGTCACTACACGTCCCCGGTGGTCCCCGAGTTTCGAGGTCGGGACGAGTTCACCGGACGGCAGCTACACAGCCGCGACTATCGGCGCAGTGAGCACTACCGTGATCAACGCGTCCTGGTCGTCGGAGGTGGCCACAGTGGGTTAGACATTGCTCCGGAGATTGCAGAAAACGCTACGCGTGTCGTCTTAAGCCACCGTTGCCCGCATGCTGCCCATACCGGTTCACGGGTGGTTCAAAAACCGGAAGTGCGGTTCCTAACAGCAACCGGAGCGGTGTTTGTTGATGGCGAAGAGGAAGACTTCGATGTAATTATCTACTGCACCGGGTACCGCTATTCGGTGCCGTTTCTTTCCGCGGATTGCGGGGTATCGGTGCAAAACAATTGTATCAGCCCATTGTACTATCACTGTATCAACATTAATCAGCCGACGATGGCGTTCATCGGGCTGCCGTACAACGCTTGTCTCATGCTGATGATGGATCTGCAAGCGCGCTTCTGCTTGAAGTTTTACAGCGGTCAAAAGAACCTACCCAGCTGTGAGCAGATGTTCCGAGCGTGGCAGGAAGATACCACGGAGCGAGAAGAGCGAAAGCTTACCGGCAAACTGACGCACATGCTGGCAGGCGATTTGCAGCAGAGGTATTACGACGATCTAGCCAGGATCGCCGAACTGGAACCACTGAAACCCGTGCTGGCCAAAATGCACGCGGAGTGTATCAGTAGCAAGCAGGAGGATGTGAATTTCCGAAACTATGATTATCGCATCATTGACGATCACAACTTTATCAAGATTCCTTTATCCGGTGACGACGGCATGGCTTATATCCCGCAAGGGGGCGCGTTGTAATGTATAATCTGATGCAGTGTTAAACAGTTTCGTCGCATTCGGAACCGATATGGTTTATTTCTTTGCTAATATTAATATGTGTATAAAAGTACGGTTCGTCCCAGTTCGTGGATATGCTGCCGTTATGAATAATTAATTATGTTAACTCAGTTTTTCGACTCGTCCCAGATCCTTTCGCAAACAATCAACCTCCGTAATAAGGCACTTGACAAACGTTTGACCATCCACGATGCGGTACACATCGTTTCTGTAGTGCTCCAGATCCTCCTTCTTGCGCCGACCACTGTCGTTGTGTATTTGGGTCATTACCTCGGGGATGGGTTCGATCTGCGCCCGTTCGGCCAACGATCGATAGTATGGCCCCTGATACTCCGCACCCATCATGTGTGCTTGGCGATGTTTCATCCCTTTGCGCCACCGTTCATTCATCTCGCGGTCGTGATCATGTTGCATTTCCTCTCCGGTCGGCATCGGCAACCGACCGCTATAGAACGCTACGCAGAATCGGGCCTGCAGTTCAAACATGAGCGTGGCGCACACGTAAAATGGTAGCCCGATAAACGCCATCGTCGGATGGTTTACGTTTATGACATGCTTGTATAGCGGACGCACCCAGTTCTCTTCAACCTGCACACCGCAATCCGCATGGAGGAAAGGAAAACTGTACCGATAGCCGGTACAGTAGAAGATTACCGTGACCGCATACTGTGAACCGTTTGCACACTCGACGGCGTTGGGCAAGATGCGCACTACATCCGGTATCTGAACCACATTGGCAGGGAACTTTAGGTGCTTCAACTTGTCCGGTACGTGGTGGCTAAAATAGACTGTTTCCGCTTGCTTTGCCGCTTCCAATGTCAGATCCGTTCCACTGGGACCGGCCCCAATAACGAGCACCGTTTGACCTTTGAAAACATCCGCCTTGCGATAGTCGTGGCTGTGTAATTGCCGGCCGCTGAACGTTTCTCGCCCCGGATACGACGGAATGTGAGGCGTGTGATAGTGACCGTTGCAGACCAGCACAAAATCGAACCGCTCTTCTTGAGTGGTGCCTTGGGGCAAGTTTCTTACCCGGACATTCCACTGCCCTGTGACCGCCGGGATAGGTCGTACTTCTTCTACCAGGTGCTCGAACTGTATGCGATCCGTCACACCGTAGTGGGACGAGTAATCGCGCACGAATTGCAGCACTTCGTCCCAGCGAACGTACGAGGCATCCTGCGGTGGCATCTCGTACCCCGGGAAGCCCATGATTTCCTTGGGCAGATTCGTCCGGAGACCCTGGTACATGCTGGTGTGTATGGGTAATCCGTACCGATCGGTGCCGACCTCATCCGTGTAAACCCAGGTGCCCCCGATTTGGTCCGATCGCTCGTACACCGTCACATGACCGCCAGAATCCAGCACTGTCTTGGCCGCGCAAATGCCGGAACAGCCGGCCCCGATAATGCAGTATCTTTTTTGCTGAAAGAATAAGCTCTTATTAAACCATCCAAAGATTCGTTCACCGTACTCACCATGTTCGTGATGGAGGCCAACTTTCGCACTTGCGGTTTTGCGATACGCAATCGTTGCGTGAATGCCGACTACCGATTAGGGGACACGGTGGCACACACAGCTAGGCTTTCAGCTGATTTGAACTTTGTTGACAAACACGATCGCGTTCGTGTGTTGGTGTATCCGTCGCAGCATGATCACTATGGGAGAGTGGTACTACAATTGGTGGTCAGATTCTGATCCGGCATTTAGGCGCAAGCGTGCGATTGGAGCTTTACCTATCTAGTGACAAAAAATAGGAGATTCACGCTAGGTTGCCAGCATCCAACAAGTGATTCTACAGTCTGAAGACACTATTTCTCTCGCATATCCTGTCGAGGTGGTCGAATATATATTTTTTCGGAAAAATAAATGCAATATCTTGAGATGACCGTTTGAATATAACAACTTCATTTTATTTAAGATCGTAAACAGCTCGTGTCAGAGTTCTTTCCTTTTATACTATTGCTATTCTAGTTTCCTTACTTTCGGCTGCTGCTGTCTAATAACGGATTGCTTGCTTTGGGGGGAAAGATCGTTTTCGCTTATGACGGCTTGTGTGGGGATGTGTCTTGTAACCTATGCAAAAATATGCTTCATGTTATGCGAATGCCAGTATGTGTAAGTATGTGGGGGGTATGATGAGTGTTGTAAAAAACATTGCTCAATGTAATAACATTCGAAGACTTGGCTTCGGTGAATCGTATAATATTGCATTTCATTTCCGTGTAAAGTCCCCCCCGGAACCCTCCCGTAATTCCTGCAGGAAAATCCCTTTCCTGCGCCATACGCCGTTATTTTTGTGCATTTCGTTTCAACTCTGGTGGTGTGTGCGCTTGGTTATTCAGTGATTATTTAAGACGTCTCTCTCTCTCCCTCTTTCATGTTTCATTTGTTTATCCAGCATATATCACGATCCCAAACGTGATTCCACAGTGTCCCACTGCAAGTAATCTTCACGGGAAAATGGAAGATAAAACTTATACAATTAAGTTTCCGTTATCTACGCGTTTGGTTTTGTCTTCTCGTTCACCACACACCGCCACCGCCGCCACCGCCATTCCCCTCTATACTATCTACTTCATCTAAGCCCCCCCCCCCACTGGACATGCCACGGGGAGGCACTTTCAGGTCTTGCTCTTATCGCACTATAAATTAGTAAGTGTCAGCTTACATATAAAAAAGAAACATTCATTAAAAACGTAAATAAAAGTGTATACGTTTTTCCCTTAGATATAAGAAGATGAATCTCTAGAACCATAATTTGCCTCGCCCGGTGTTCCCTATGTTACCCCCCCAATTTTGTTAACTTAAAAACTAATCTTTCTTTGATTCTGCTTTAACTGCACATTAGTTGCACATTGAGTAACATCATTCGTGTTAGTGAATTGCAGGGTGGCCCACACATCCTGTGCGGCACACATTGCTCTAAACCTCGCGACAGGAATCGAACGGTGGTGCGTTGTTTGCAAAAGACGGGGAGATCGGTTTCGAAAGAAGAGAAAAGGACGATACTCGGTACATATACGGTAATATTTTTTGATATTCGAAAACACACTTAAGCTACAACAACACGTACACTTACAACACACATACTTAGTGTCTTATTCTCGTGATTCTGTTCCGAAATTCAACAAATGTAAAAAAATACATTGCGGACACCTTTCTCGAATGGCAAGTTTTCCTCTAGTTCCGGGTACATAAGGAAATACGTGACGATGGTGAGGTTCATGAGGTGGTTTATCTAACCAATTGATCGTAGCCGTGCCAATACAGTGCTCAACAACTATTCGGGCGCAACCATTGCGAGTTCACCGGTTGGTTTTTTTGTTTTTGTCAAAAAAATTAACGATTCATTAAAAAAAGATTCCATTCCAGATTCGATTAAAAAAAGGAAATGTCAGAAGCATAATCACACGTTGGAAGATTTCCAGAGCACAGATTACTTACATTTCACGTACGAGGCTACAACTAATCTCAACCAATATACAATCGATTCGAAATATACATCCCCACCGCTACCATTAGGTACTTTTTGCTTTTCCGAAACAGAAATAAACCCTCAACATTTCACAAACTACTCAAACTGAAACGATCGCGATCACTCTATCGCGTGTATTGGGTGCAATGGTGATCAAAAAACGCGACCCTATCCATGCCCATATCAGTGTACGCCAAAAACTGTATCATACGCATCGTAGTAGTTCGGGAAATATTACACAGATCAGAGTGGGCGGCGGTTTGGTTTCGTTAGTTTCATGTGTGTGTTTGTGTGTCTGTATGGTTTACTAATTACTCCAGTGCCTGAGTGCTTGGCTGTTGGGCTGCGGATATTGAGCACGGTTACTTGATTTCTTGCAATGGAACTACACAACAATCAATGGTAGGGACGGCTATTAGGTGCATACGTTTCATATCAGATCTGTAAATAGGATTGGGGAAAAGAACATCGGTGTCAGTTCGGCGTTCGCTTGCACACCACACAGCTAATCGCATTTGTCAGAAAGCATAAGTCATTTGTTAGTTTGGAACTGGTTTCTTTCCAAGTTGCACGTGTAACACAGCATCGTCACCGGATTAGCATCGTTATAGGAAAGATGTTTAGACGCAGCTAAATCGAGTTACTAATTTCGAGTTCTACTACAGTACATCAGGGGGATACTACTGTGGGGAAGGGTTTAATATTACACTTCTTTTGAATATTGCATGAGCTTCACCACTACGACAGGTTTCTACATAGATTATCAGTCAAGTTTATCAGTCGCATGCAACTGTTGATGGTGGCAGATTTGCTTATCGAATAGGGGTCTATTTTCTTGCTCTTTCTAAGCAATCATCACGAGTGAATCGTGGCATTTTTGTTTGCCTTTTTGCGTGCCCAAGAGAGCAGGTGTGGTACGCAATGTGATGATTGGTTTTGTTAACTTGTGGGTTACTTTCGATGGATGGAAAACGCTCCACGAAATGGCGAATTAAACGAATTTGCGGTTTACTTTTCGCGATACATGCAAAAACGGTAGGGTATTTGTTCAATCTTAGAAGACCGTGGACTGTGAAAAACGATAGGATTAAAGTGAGAGATTATACCAAAACGGATCGTTGTTGCTACCCGGTTTTCCACTTTGTTCACGAACCAATTAAACTACTGCATGTGCAATTTGGGATTTTGGGTAAAGCGTTGGCGTGCGTAGGTCAAATATTTAGGCAGAATGTTATTCATTCATTCATGTGTGAACAATTTTGTAAAAATGTGTTACGATATAGATAAATTGCACAAGGAAGACACATCAGCATTTATGCCAGTCCGCAATCAATGTATCCTTCGATTGCACAACAATACAAGTAACAAAACTAAAAATACACATAATTCATTGCCTACTGACGGAACAACATGCAAACGTATGACGGTATGCCTGCGACGACAGTTCACCGGAAATGGCCGCCTCCCTGAGCCTACGACCGATTTCGTTTTATTCTGCCGCGGCCTCAGCGAACATCTGACCAATGTCTTTGCTTTCGAGCGTCTCAGGTGAAAACGGCTCTTCGTAGGTGAGAAAACTATTCGAGTTCGAAACGGTCGTTTTGCGGCGGGTATCTTTCGCTTTGGTAGCGGGAGACGCGGCCACCGGGATGGTGGCTGACTTGACGATCCGACCCTCAGTACTTTGGGTACGATGGGTGGCCCCAATCACCTTTCGCTGCCTGTCGCCGGTACCCTCCACTCCGCTCACTGACAGATGCTTGACCGGTCTCCTTCGCTTGGCACTCTCGCGCTTACGGTCACCAGCACTTTCTACGATGATCACATCCGAGCTGGATTTCGATTTGCGTTTAACGAACTCGTCCGATATGAAGATCAACTCGACACTGTCACCGGCGGCGGTCAGGTCAGGAGTTTTCGGTTGAGCAAATGGTTCTACATTGTTCCCTGAGCCAACTGACACGTTGTCGACGGACTTTGAAATTGATTTCACACTGCTTGCCCCACTGCCGACGGTGTCGACGACGATGGTTAGCATCTCGTCCGCTCCGTCGACACCGTCAAGCGTGGAGTTTGGCAGCTGGAAGCTTCGTATCGCTACCGGCCGCAGGGACAGTGTCGGTGGATTGCGCTTATCGATGCACTCCATCGATTTGGAGATCTTTTTCACGCTTTTCTGCACACGGACGGATTGTTGGTCACGCAAGGACTGTCGGCGAAACTCATCCGATATGATAATGATTTCCTCGGCCTGCGCCATGCTGCGACCGTGGGTACGCAGCATTGGAGCCCTTTTGCGCGGTGGGCGCATCCCTGCCGCATGCTGCACACCGATCGAGCGTCGCTCTACCGTTTCACTGTGACGCCGCTCGAGTGGTGGAAGTCCGAGCAAAGGTATAGGCGAGTTCGGTGAGGGTAACGGCGAGGCTGAGCTACCGATCAAGGAGTCGTCCGCCCGTAGCCCGATACCGGATGCGTCGATCGTCAAAGGGTTGGGAGCGCGCCGTGCGATCGATTCATCGCAAGGAGAAGCCTGATCGTCTCGCTTGTCGTCAGCCACGCCCGGTGATGAGCCACCGGTAGTCTTAATGCTTACGATCTGAGTTAAAATATGATTGACGTCTAATGATAGTCTACACTTTGTACACGATGAGGATGAGCTATTCGCGGTGTCGTTCAGCTTGCGCACCAAGCTGTTCAGGTTGTCTTTGTTTAATGCTAACAGTTTCTTGCTTTTACCTTCTCTCCTGAACACACTTCCATCCGGAACGGCGGCGAGCTGCGGCTGGCTGCTGGGCAAGTCACCCGGAGCGCCCGGACGAACCTCGGCCGTTGGCGGTGGCGAACAGCTTCGTTGCTTCTGTTGGAGGTTTTCTTTGGAGATGTTGATGATGTTTTCGTTACAGGCGCACTTGCGAAACTTGAGGTTCAGTTCGATCATGCTGCTGTCGGAAGAATAGGAGATGAAACCGTGAATGTCACTGTTCTGACACAGTGACCGACGCTCCTCGTCCACGTCCGAGTTTTGGTGGAAGTGATCGACAGCGACTCCATTGATATGGACGGTCGCTTTAGTTGTCCCACTATTCTGGCCGACGCTCACGTCACCAGCGGATCGGCGCGACTGTCCCTCGCCCAACGCTTTCAACTGTTGCTCCTCGGCCGTGTCCCGACCATCACCATCGGACCGCGCAGAAGGATCGGCATCGGGTGCCACCGTGGCGGAGGAAGCGAGATCTTTCCCGCTGCCTCCACCGTTCCCCTGATGCTAGAGAAGCTTCTCGATCGTTGATGCATCGTTGGTGGAGTTGGAGCTGATCGTGATCGATGCATTCAGTATCTCATCATCTGACCGAGATAAAGCAAACGTGACGTAAAACTCATCGCACAACAATGGAGATCAACAGCGATCTTACCCGTGTTTAGATCCTCATCATCTTCCTCATTTTCGCCACTGTCCGCCTTCGGACCATCGCCGTCACCTTTGGTACGCCTGCCACTACTGCCGCCGCCTCCTCCGCGCTTATTCAGCTTTTGTCAGTTGACCAGCTCCACTGACACGAACTGCTTCAGCCGCTCCAGATACTGGCTGTACATTTCCACATCGTTGTGGCCAGCTCCTTCCACCCACAGTGGTTCCACTGCTCGTGGACACTTTTCGTAGATTGTCATGCCGTGGGAAAAGTCAATCACCTCATCCTCGGTACCGTGTATGACAAGCACGGGTGACGTTACTTTCGGCACCTTATCGATACTGTTGCGATGGAGATGGCAGGAATGTCAACAGAAAACTTTTTATCAGATTCAGAGTACCACAGGAAAGTGGAAGCTACGGTCCCTACCTTGGGAACGCATCAAAGAACCAGGTGCGTTTGGTGGCGGGGAAAGCGACACGCATACCGGACATGAGTGGTGAGTGTAGAATCACTGCACCCACCTCGTACCGGCTGGCAAGGTCCACCGTTGGCACTGTGCCTATGCTTTGGCCGTACAGGATGATGTTTTCCGGGCTGATGCCGTACCGCGTGCGCAATGCGTGCCACGCGGAATCTATGTCTGCGTAGAGGTTCTTTTCGGTCGGTTTTCCTGTGCTTTGACCATAGCCTGAGTAGTCGTAGCTGAAAATGTTACAATTTATGCGTTGTCCCAGGCCGATGAAAAATGTCGTCATCTGCCCGAGATCGACAGCGTTCCCGTGAGAAAAGAGTAGAGTGAATCTGGAAAAAAATGTTCGAAAAAGGACATTAGTCATAAGGAGTAAGCGATCCCCCACCTTAAAGTAATTCGCTTAAAACGGTGCTAAATGGAAGTGTTTAATTAAGTGAGGTGTTGCAAATTTACAGCCAAGTTAAATTATGCAGTTCCTTATCTTAAGTTTACTTGTTGCGATTGAAATCGTACGCGCAACCTGATAACGTTGTTTTCTGTACACGTTTCTGCGTGGAAACAACCCCAACAAGGCCGATACATACATTGTTTGTATGAATCAGTTAACACCAGGAACAGTGATCATAAAAGTTAAATTGAAACCCTTTTCTGTGTGCAAAATTAAAACTTTAGAGCGTTTTGCAGTGAAGGCAGAATTCATAACAGGTACTATCAAACGATCTTCAAGGCATCTAAATGCAAAAAATTCAACTCAACTCTAAACGCAGAAAATTGCCGTGAAATTCAAACATTTTTTTTTTGTATTTTCTCTTATATTTCTATACCTCTTCTCTTGTATTTCTATACCTTTGACGTTTCTGACTCCATATTGATTTTTTACAGCATCCAATTATGCCTGAAATTAAAACCAGGCCTATTCCAACTAAAAAAGGTATTTTGTTTTTTAATAACAATAAAGTAATCGCTCGACCGCCGCAGCCTTTGCGCGTAGCCGTAACCGGCGAGCAACAGTTAAACACGTCGATAAAAGGCACGAAATAGGGCAAATTGAACCGGGACTGAGGTGCAAAAAAAGGTTAATCCAAAAGCTAACATTAGTCGAAAAGTGGAGCTTGATTAGGCAACCAGATACAGCGCGGACGCCAGAGCTTCGGCTAGATAGGTGGTAATTGATTTGGCAAACTCCGGCACCGGCTGCGGCGCCGGGGCCCTAAACATTTCGATAAAGTGATGGCAGCGGCAACAGGCGGAGGAAGAAGTGAGGACGATGACGTTGGCAGTGAGCGCACACATTTGTAATGTCGCCCGACAGGCCCACCGTAACGGAAGCTGACATCAACGGCCATTAATGCCGCGGGGCCCACGACGGGCCGGAGAAATTTAGATTAGAAATTTCCCCTGGATCGCACCGCAATTTGTGTCCACTGGCTTATGCTGCTTCCCACGGACCTGCGGCCAGCGGTTTTACGATGATGGTTTGCTTTTACGCATCATCGCAGCACGGAGAACTATTAATGATTGCCTCATCAACGGAAACAGCTATGTTGGAGCGTTTAACTATCATCGGATCGAAGATGCGATCATGCTTTCTGTCCAAATTTAAATAAAATGCACCCCAGTCACTCGACCGGGAAGACCACTGGGCAGTATGTTTCGAACAGATTGCTAACGCACACTCGGCGTGTAGCGTAAAAGCCGTTTTTTATGAGACCACAAGTTGTAAACACAGCTGTAACACGGACGCAACGGCCGTCTAGAGAGATAAAGATGCTGGTATGCGTCTTAATCTGCCGTTCGCTGCCCGTAGAGCCCCAGTTCGCAGTCAGCGGAGAAGAGGGAATGAGAGGAAACGGCGAAGGCGTTCGTGGCGAAAGCCTACGCGTCTTCGCTTTGCGTAACGCATTCCCAGCGTGACTTCGGGTGTGATGGAATGTCGCGTTCAGGCTCTCATGTGGAACAAGCAGCAGTTCAGTTCGTACTCCGCTGGCCCAACGCAGCCAAGTGGTTGGACTCGGTTGGACAATAATTAATTTATCTTGCATCCCCCGGGGGCCATTCGGCCCATCGTCCTCCCCGTGCACTCACCGGGCGTTCGCGCTGCACTTGACAAACAGACAGGCGATCCGATTGCCGCGGGAAGAGCGTGCGTAGAAAACCTCGAAGCATTCCTTCTCCCGGTCGCTGTACTGCCAGTCGGCCTTATCGTACAGTGTTAGGCTGAACTTGCTGTTGCTGGCGTCCGCTTCCGGTTTCAGGTCGTAGCTTGCCTCGGGAGGGAGGAAGGCCAACTTCGACGCGATCCGGCCGGGGCACGGCGGACAGCAGAACAGGCAGCACAGCTCGCTGAAGCTCAAGCCGTTCATCGTTTTCTTGTTGGCGCCTGGCGCTTCGCTCGTGTCCGCTTCCGTTGCCGCTCTGTCCTCCCGTGGTACGGTGGCGGAACGGCTGCTGCTGCTACTGATTGGAGCTTGGTTCCTATCGCGTTCCAGTTTGGCGCTTTTGGGGACGGTTTTAGCAATGCACCACTAACCGGAATGGTGGCCCCCGCCGACGGAGAACAATCGACTTTCTCGAACTTATTTTTCTCACCGCGCTGATGCTGCCGATGTTGTTGGCCTCATTCGTTCGCACGCACTGTGGCTGGAAAGAATATACTACCGAACTACGATTTGGGGAGATTCAGCGGATCTGCGGTGTGTTGGCGGGTCAAGCCCTATGTCTAGGAATACTGACTACTGTCAGAACGAAGGATCGAGGGGCCTAAAATGGCCATCACTTCGAGGCTCGTGGCCTACGCAAGATTCACTTTCCACATACGGCTGTGCACACACGCGGGCTGCGATACACACGGAGGCCACTTGGCTGCCAGACCTGGACAACAGCACCACCCTTGGCGAGAGAGATTCACGAGAAAAGCTTATACACTTCGGCACGCACACTGAACTAAAAGTAATCCGAAACTAGACACCGAGCGCCCAAATGTCATGGTTTCCGTGATGGGCACGGATTTATGGTAAAAGCGGTGCGATTCGCGGCCAGTTTTTCCTTGGCGAGCAGCGCTACAGCTTCTTTTGTTTTTACTCGATGCCTCTGCCTTTCTCGTGAGCGTTTCGCGAGCATCGCGTTTGACAGCTGCCGCCAATGTCGACTTCGGTTTCCAACGAGCGAGCGAGAGGGCGATGTTTTGGGTTGTTTGTCGACCGCGGTTCGCTTGCTATAAATAATAGTCAGCCATAAAGTTTTCAAACGACCGTTGGAAGATGCGCACGTGGATAAGGCGGAACGAATTCAGAGGAAAACAAGGCGTGAATCCCTGTCCGTTTTCCTGTGCATAGTACAGTTGGAATTAATTAAATATGGAAAACTCGAAATGAGTGTTAATTATGGATACAATTCATTTCCTCCGATGAATGTTTCCATCGTTACTCAGAACAGGTGTTTATGTAGTATGGAAGGAAGAATAATGTTGTGAAGCAGTGAACAGCAACATATATACCTAAGCTTGTTTTTGAGAACAGTGCGACTTTCTGTTAATAGATTAGATATTTTGTCGAAGTGGAAAAGATTTTAGTAGCTCATCCCTCACGCTGCACCGATCAATCGGTTTTTAAACGAAAGACGTTAGTTCGAACCCTGGCAGTGCATCAACTTGAGGCCTGACAACTTTAATTTGGTTGCATGATATGGCTCTGTACGTTCTAATAGTAACAAATAATTAATGAGAAATAACTGTATAACATCCATCAACAGTAAATAATCCAAGGTGAGAACACGGCGCCTTGCTGTTCTTATACTACGTTTTAAAATACCCCGAAAGGGTCTACAACCCGAAAGGGTGTACTGTGAAAGGAAACGTGGGTAAACTTAATAACCGAAACGACATGTCTGGTCGTTCTTCCGGCACCAAACTCCAACAAACTTGGCTCTGGTGAACTGATTTAATTATTCGCTATCTACTAATCACGTTAAAAGAATAATTGAAAAATCACTTGGCTAATGGTTGTTTCCGAACATTTTGAGGAGAAATTTTTCCGGAGATGAATTTGATGGAATCGCACAGTTTACAAGAGGTTGAATTTTCAGGAACGTGTTAATTTTGTTACGTTCCAAATCGGGCATTGGAGCCGTTCCTAGAAATTATCTGTTGGTTTTAACTCAATTGAAAATATTTATACTTGAGCATCAGGCTCCGAGAGGAATATTTTACTCGATTTAAGGGAACAATCGTTATGTGCCAAGCATGTTTTCCGTTATAACAACAGCTTCCGATGGCGCAATCATTTTGGAAGGTCTTTAAAATACTCTGTGAACTAATATTGATACTTGAGAAGTTAAAATTCTTATATATCAGTAGCAAACGCATAACGTATCTCATTCTCATACATAACGTTCTCGCACCGAGCCATCGCCATCATATACTCACCCAGAAGTTACATACGATTACTTCATTTATTTACGTAGAATGGTACGACTTCATTTACATTCAATTTAACCTCGGTAGAGGCACCCATGAACACAAAAGAAAACATCACCCGGTCCGGATTATTTTCATTGGATTGTATTTTAGTTGTTGTTGTTTTTTTATTCTCTCCTTATTGATATATTGTATATTTTACAGTAGATTCTGGTTTGTATGTTGTTTTGCTTGGTTTCATCTCGTTTCTTCGTTCAGGCGCAATATTATGTTTTTTTTTGTTCGTTTGTGCACGGGGATGTGTTCGCACAGACACATCACGGCACCCCCCCACAGCACGGTGAATCAGCTCTCGTCATCGAATTGTACTTCATTCTCTATAGTGTGATAAGCCACCATTCGCCATTCGGAGGTGTCCTCTCGCCGACGAACGCTGAAATAAATAAGGTTTCCCACGGGGTGTGGTGTGTCTTGCAGCACTAATCGTAATATCGATCGCTTCTCCCGCGGCGTACTTCACTGTGATTTAAGATCTAATTGATTCATCCACACTCTTTCTTTCGTCCTTTTTTTTCTATTCTATAGTGTCTACCATTTGTCACATCGGTTTTACATTTAATCGCAATCGCAAGCATGGCCGGCAAATCACGGCTCTCGGGTCCGGCTCGGGTTTCAAAGGATGGCTCGAGGATTCAAATACTATGCGCACTTACGCCTACCAGAAGAATGTAGATTGCTTGGAAATCATTTACCCAATGAGTACATGTAAATAAGTCGCCTCCCGTGCGTGCTCTCGAGCATCCGCCGGTGTTTTGGAATGTTGTTTGCGCGAATGTTGGCCTCTTGTGAATGGAAAACACTGTCTTAGCGCAAGTAGAAGAAAATTGATGGGTCAAAGGAAAAAAAATGCGCGGGTGTTTTGTGGTTGGTGCGTGTTAGACTTCCGTCACTTTGTTGCACTCTGAGCATAGCTGTGGGAAGATTGCGATGAATCCGTCTCCGCGAGGCTATCGATCCTAGTCGCGCGTCTCTGCGTGTGTTATTTTTCGTATTAAACATGTTCAAAGTGATATGGAAACAAAGTCAGCCACTCGTCGTGCTTTTTATGGGGCAGTTTCTGCTTCATTCCACAAAAATCTCCCGTTCCTAGTGAATTATTACTCTGCAACCGTCGTAGGGGGTTCTGCAGGCGAGGCGCGTTATCGGAATGGTTGAACGAAGACAGACAGTGAGAGCATCGGAGCGGCAGCCATAAAGCTATATCGCTTCGTTTGTAGGTCCTAGAGTGTTTTACAGTTTGCTTATATGTTACTTTCGTTTAGATGAACCAGTGAGTGAGTGAAATGTGTGAGTTTTAAGGTTTTTGGTAAAATATGCTTTCTTCTGCGGGGACTCGAGGGCCCATTCCTGTATCGCTGAGATGTTAACGGTATTTTGATTCTCTCTTTCTCTCTGCCCCCTTTGCTTGTTCTGTGTTCCGGTTGTTACACTACGCGGCTGGAGCACTTAACACCAACCGTCTCATCGACTGTGTTAATCGCAACTATCTTTAACCTCTCGTTTTTGTGGTCCCATAAAACAAATAAGACTTAAACGCGGACAGCAGCAACACAACTCCCAGCAACGCAGCGCCAGTGGGTAGTGGTGAAGCGTGGTTCTGTTTGATTGACATATGATTGGTGGTGGTGGTGGTGGTGATGGTGGTTATGGCGCT
This sequence comes from Anopheles bellator, assembly GCF_943735745.2. Lineage (NCBI taxonomy): Eukaryota > Metazoa > Arthropoda > Insecta > Diptera > Culicidae > Anopheles > Anopheles bellator. The sequence goes on along the minus strand of NC_071285.1, from coordinate 23,039,375 downwards.
GTCGCGTCCCTATTGTTCCGTCTGATTGCGCCGATTCCGTGTAGAAAGGGATGGTCGTTATGTTAAAGCTCTCTATTTACACATGCGCACCTGAAACACGCGGAAAACTCGAGGAAAAGATGAGCAATAGTGTATATGAAATATGTTTAAGTACCTACGGTACTGCGGTACGAGTGATAGCTACGTGTGGGGAGTATCGGAGTGATAAGTTCAGGTTGCATATTTTTGCGTGATTTTTATGGACGTGCGTGCTCTCTCTCGACGATTTTCGTTGGAGTCGAATATGTATTTAAACGGTGTCTGGTATGGTGGTTGGCTGTGCCGCAAAATGGTAGTACAAGCAGCAGCAGCAGCAGCAGCATTGGAAATCTCTCAAAACGTGTATTTGTTTCGCTTCGCCTGGCTGGGCACAACAGTCCGATGTCCCAGGACCCCCGCTTGTATGGCCATCTGTCGTTTTCCCCTACACTTAAATCATAGTCGCCTTCGAGTAGTCAATTACTGTCCAATCGGCACATTATTTTTGTTTTGACATTTGTCACTCGGTCGCCATGAGCCCTACTTTGATTGGCCTGCTGTGTGAGAGGCAAGCTTTCGAAAGAGTGCATCAAAATAGGTTTGTTTTTTGTGAAGATCGGCTGTCGGCGACTGTTGTTTCGTGGCCACAAATCCTTACCATACCTAGCTGCACGCCTAGTGTGCCCGATGTTTTGCTCTAGCCCTTTAAAAATCCTCGAACCCTTCACGGTTTAAAATTTAAAAATAATCCCACAGAACATTCTGTTCTCTCTGTGGCTCTGTAGTGTTCGATTTGCTCGGCCTCTGCGGTTAAGTCTAACTAAAGTCGATGGTCAATGCTCGCCGCCCGCCATCTTGTCTGATCGTCCTCCATCGGGTGTCTTGAACGAAAGGTAAGAGCCTACTCTAAATCGATGCTGTGGAGCGTGCTTAAAATGAGTATTTTGGTTTGCTTTGGACCAACTGTCATGGCGGTGTACTGACTCAGCTTCTACTGATCGCGATCCTTCGTTTGTGTTGTGTGTGCAATTTACAATAGATTAATGGCAAAACGGTAATTGAGGCCGACTGGTGCACTGCCGGCCAAAAATGCCTCCCGTTGGGCGAGGGCAGATGAAGGAAGAGTGATAATGGTGTGTGGGGAAGCTGGGGCCGCTGGTGGCGCGGTTACGAACTTGTTACGACTTTTCAATGATTTATAGCGTGGCGGCGACGGCGACGGCTGAGAGCGGAAGTAACGCAAATCATGCCACCACCGATACGATGGCGGAAAGCGACGGCAGCGACGACGACGGCAGGAGCAGGCGCGCAGTAATTAAAACGGTGAAAATGGAAAGTGTCCATGATTTATGGAAGTGGCTGGCCGCCCCGCCGCTGCTGCTCAGCATGCTCTTATCCAGCAGACCGGCCCCGTGGACCGCCGGCTGGGCTGACGGCTCCAGCTCCATATCTGCAACGGAAAAAGCATGCGTGTGAGTGGCAGAGTGGGGTATTGGTTAGCTGGGAAGAAGATATCAAACCCCGGAGACCCCCAGAGGCACACGTCGAGCCGATCGGCGGCGGGGAGTGTTCGTCGGGATCCCAACACCGAAAGGATAGCTTTAGTGTTGAGTGCGCGGGACAGAACGGGACAGACTGTAATTAGCAAGCGGTAATTGGAGGTTTTGTTCAGCGGTAGTTGTTGGCCGCCCCCCCGCACAGTGGGGGCGGGGCGGCACTGAATTAAGTAATTATGTTGTTGCCTATGAATGGGCACAATAGGACACCAATGAGCAATTACAGCGCGACCACCCGAGCCCGCGGTGAGGCTCGGCTCGGCTCAGGAAGCACTTTGGCACGGGCTTCTTGCGGTTGCGGGTTATGGGGTGCTACCCATTATCGGTAAAATATGTGGAACGCGCACGACGATAAGGTCCCGTCAGGCGCGCTACGCAACTACTACGCAACGCAGGTATGCGTAATTACTTGGGAACTGGCAGCAGCAGAGCAGAGGAAAAAAAGGGATCCTGCGTAAAATAAACAGTGCTAAAATATCGTGGGCTTCATCGTGGGAGTCCTTGGAACAACCCTCTCATATCGCAGAAGGGTGCGACCGAGGTTAAGCCGATAAAAGGTCCGTGGCGGCTTGATGTGTTGGCCACTGGCACGCGCAACCGCCACGCACTGGCATGCTCTGGAGTTGACAGTCAGCGTCGGGGCAATTTATCGATGCGCCAAACGGACCAAAGGGACGCGAGGCCGGTTGTCAGAACCGGTGTCTAATTGGGCAGAAAACTTATCTGGTTCCGCGCGAGAGGTGTCCGGATTTACCCCCCCGGGACTTACCTTCCGAGCGGGTGGAGAAATGGAATATGCTCGACAGCTTGTTCCAGCCGTGGTCGTTCCGGGCCTGGACGCGCGCCTCGTAGTTGCTGGCCGGTTTCAGGTTCCTCAGCTGGAAGCTCATCCGGTGCCGCACGGTCGGCTGGTACGGCGCGTACGGGGGGACCATGTTGTAGAAGTTGAGGTTGTGCGCCCCGTAGTCGTTCATCTCCGGGATGACCACGTTCTCCCACTGCTCCCCGCCACCGCCACCACCCGCCGACCCGTGGTGGGGCCCGCCGACACCGGCGTAGGGCGCGTTGTAGAGGTGGCTAGCTCCCCGGTCGCCGTAGATGTGGTTGCTGTCCAGTGGTTTCTCGTGGTGCAGCAGGTGCATGCTCTTTGCCGCCAGCCGAAAGAAGAGCCGATACTCGCGGATCGGCGAGTAGCTCTGCACCGTCCAGGAGATGTTGTACTGGTCCCGGTAGCTGCTGAGCGTTGGCTGCGCGCGTCGAAGTGGAAGAAAGGATGGACCGGTGATGCGAGATTGCTTATGCCAAACCCAACCGGGCCCGGAAAAGCCTAAGACCGGCCGGCGCCGTTCTTCGCCGAAAATCCTGGGAGGCCCTGCCCTGCCAGCAGTTTCGGTTTAATTTGGTGAATATGATTAAAAACATGAAACTCGCCCCCGATGGGCGGCTAGTTCTTCGAAGGTCGCTTCCCGCTCTCCAGGATCTCGAGAACCGGCGTCAAACTAGTCAGACGACGACGACCAGAGACCACAGAGAGGGGAGATACCCTCGAACCCGCACCCAGTGGACCTGGACGGTCCATTCGCAATGATTGATGGCGGATTAAAATTTAATTAAAACCGCACGCACAAATTCTTCAGATCACTCGAGAGGCGAAAGGATTCAGCTTCCCGCCCGCCCAGTCGGTCGGACCCGGTCGGCCGGCCAGCGGCAAACCCCCCGGAAACGACAGCTAACGAAGGAACCGGAACCAGCGGCTCGGTACTTACCGAATCAAAGTAGCAGAGTGTAGGCGACCCACTCAGGACGAGGGAGCCACGGTCCTTGCCGAGCGCGTTCGATGCCTGGCAGGTGTAGTTACCGAGATCCGAGTATGTCACATTCCTGATAATGAGACTGTGCTTGTTGCCACGGTTCTGAGGACGCCACACGAGAGAGAGAGAGAGAGCGAGCGAGGCCATCGAACCGTTGCAACCGTTGTGGTCGGATGATGGAAAGTGCATTTTCCAGCGTGGACCCGGAGTTTGATGTGGCGCCGCGCATGGTGGTCCCGCAGCGACGTTGAGGTCCAGGTCAGGAACGAGTTGATTGACGGGAAACGGGAAAATAATTAATTAAATTGTATCGATGCGATGGCGATGGCGGTCGTGCGGGGGGAGTCACTGGGAAGTGATTATAAATATCAATAACGGTTCTCCACCATAGCGGCATATTGCACTATGCCCAGTCGGGGGCCTCTCCGGCGGCGGCTCCTTGAAGGTGGCGGCTCCGGCTCTCGGCCGGTGCCGGTAATTGATCGAGAGCAATTGAGAAGACGCGACCCATTCAATTTTAATAAATCTTCATCGTGGTCAATCGATGTGTTGCGTGGCACCTAATTAGAAGAACGCACCGAAGTCGATCGTAACTAGTGATTTGATTATCCTTACACCGGCGGCAAAGATGCAAAGCAGCAGCAGGGCAATCGTAGCCGAGTAGACCAGTAAAGTCGTCCCCGTTCGGTGTGGTGGAACCCCGCCGGTGAATGATTATGTATTTATGAGCAGCGCATGTTTCACTCACGGAGCACTTATCCGCTTTGTCTACCGCCCCCCGCCGCAGAATCCGGCAGGACTTGCGCCAGGACGACGACGACGACGCGCCTTCGCTTATCGCCGACTCGGCAGCTCGCATGGCAAAAGCATAAAAGCGCGGGCGGGCCGTAACATGATGCTCCGTGTGTGCTATCATGCATCTTTATGCTGTTTGTGGCGTGGCGTGGCGTGGGCCCGACGCCGTCTATCGCTGTAATGAATTATTAGAACAGCAGCCAGCCAGCCAACGTTCGCATTTGTCACCCGTCCGCCCGTCTGTGGGCGGCTGCTGATCTCTGTACGTCACCCCCCGTCCACCCAAAAACCCCCCCAAAGCAGGGGCCACGAGTAGAAGGCTCTCCGGTGGCGAGATGGATGGGCACCCCGACTTCGACAAGTCTACGTGTTGTTGAGTAAATTAAATTGAAAATACTTGCGATTCCACCACCGACCGGTCGGCCAAACTCCAGGGACCGGCGTATTGAGGGCGAAAATGAATAGGCCAATGTTTTGCCGGGACGCGCCATATTGTGGTGCTGTTGTTAGTAGGACTTAATATTTTATGATCAAGTCGTACGGCTTGCCGTTCGCGGGTCGTGTTGCCAGCACGCGGTGTAATTTTATTACACCGAGCGCCGGCCAAGAACCCGGCCCCCGCCTAGCATTGGAAATCCTTTCCGCTGGTTCGCCAGACACTCGGCCGGATGAAGCAGCAGAAGCGAGATCCAAGAAGTGAGAGAGTCTAAGCGAGCTTTTAAGCGGATGTTTTGCAGCGCAGTTTTTAAAGACTCATCCCCGGGTCGAGAGAAAGAAAGAGTCGAAAGACATCAACACTGGGGAACACCGCAAGGATGCACGCGCAAACGATGCAAACGATGGCGGTAATGAGCGCGTAAGCAAAAGGACGGCAGCGAACCGTCGACTTGTTTTGCGCAAAACTCGGACGTCGGAGAGGTGTCGGAAGTCGGAACACCATCTCTCGCTGTTGTTTGATGACGGCGGGCGCCCAAGCCAGCCCAAGAATTCGGTCCGGTCAGGCCACTGGGCGGCCTGAGGCTGGCGGACGTTTTTGCCCAGACGTCGCTCACTTCCGCGCGCGGTAATGGCGACACATATTTTAAGTCCGGACTCCCGCCACTCCGGCCACCAACCACGCCAAGGCGAGGTAGTTAATTTCTCCTCCCGCATAAAGCAATTAAAGTGAATAATGAAAATGAACCAGCCCCAGCCAGCCGGTCGGGCGGCAGACTCTGCATTGGGACGCGCGCGAGGACGAAAAAAATCATTAACATGCTTTAGTCCGTGTCGTCGAGGGCGCGTGGGTTCCGCGGACGGGAAGGTGTACTACGTCTTGCATAATAAGTGAAGAATATTACTCTTTTCGTTCCCCCCCGGGCGGGCGGGTGCTGCACGAATGCAGGCTCGCTCGCGGGACCTCGTCAGGGACCCGCGACTTTCACTAAATAATTATTCATAATACTTTGCATATCAGCCGGGGTAGACGGTTACTATCGTGTGACATCAGCTTCCTGACATGCGGCAGCCCGGCAAACCGGGTGCATGACGGGTGCTGCACCGCCGGTATATTAAAGACATTATTCAAAGTTAATTATTAATTGAAATACGAGATAGAGAGCGAGCGAGCGAGAAAGGGGGGGCCGGAGCGGCAGAGCGTGCGTTATTAATTTATGTTCCAAGGCACACGATAAAGCCCGGCAGACCACAAAGTGATATCTTGCTTTCGTCGCCGTCGCCGTCGCGTTCCGGCGCAGCGCCGGGAATGAATTTGTCGTCGGAGCGGGTAATCGACTCTTCAGATAATAAATGGCTTGGGCGTCGGGACTAGACCGGTGATAGAGCGCTTCGTTTGCAAACGATCAGCACCCTGCGGGGACCGGAGAGTTGCGGCGTGTAATGTTGGCTGGGGGACCAGGGGCTCCAAGCTTTGCCCAGCCCACTGTCAATGATTCATAATCATGACAATTAAGCCGCTTAGTGGCTATAAAACCTACAATGGTTACACGGTCCAAACGAAGGCGTACTTTTGGCCCTTTTCCGAGGACACACGGTCCACGGTCCATACATGTGTGATTCATAAAATCGACAGCATCATCAGCAATCGACTGACAGATCGAGAGGCTGTTACTATTTCCGGCCACCTAGTAATCGGTTCGAATCGGTTCACCACACAAGTTGAGGTGCCCTGCTGCTCTATCTCACGCATCGGCTCGGCCAGAGATCTTGATTTCTCGACCGAACCACATATACAGAAACCGACGGACGATTGGATTCCGTTGCGTTGGATGCACCGGTCGGGATGCAAATCATCGCTTAATAAACACCGTACTTGGATTCCCCCGCAAATCCTGGGGCTTGGGAGGCTCCCGGAACGATTCTCCCACAATAGACACTAAAGTGATTTGAATATTTCATTTATTGCAGTTAATCGCTTGCTTCCCCGCAAGGCCCGCCCCACCCGAAGGCTCTAATTTGATGCTTTACACGCTGACCAGACTCTTGGTGGGACGCTTCTTTTCCCGGAGCGTATGGGAACGTACCTGTTGGGAGAACTGCTCCGTGATGCCGATCTGGGTGGTGTCCTGGTACCAGATTACGTTGGGCGTAGGCTCGCCGTGCACGATGCACACGAGCTGGGCCTCGTGCCCGACCCCGCTGTGTACGACCGGTTGCTCCACCTCAATCTCCGGAGGATCTACGATTTGCATCGGTAGGTAAGATAAGATTAGCGAGAAGAAATAATCAGTACTCATACTCAGATACACTACAATGCTTCAGATGGTAAGAACCCCAGTACGCTAGCTGGATCCGGGTTCCATTTTATTTTCTCGCTCCGTGTCTCGAATGTTGTTTAAAATTGAACAACTTCTGGATATCTCCAGACAGTTACCGATGGCCTCAATCCCTACGTGGAGTAAACCGTCCAGGCGAAAACCCTTGGTCCCTTGGTCCGACTCTGACTTTCGCCTCCCGTTGCTGGCCGGAAGGTGTTGCTGTCGATGTGGTGCGGCTGGGCTCCCTTAATCTACACCCTGGCCGCCTGGGCAGGGATTCCATTATGGAGCAATCTCATTCCTCCGGCACCGGGGCCGGGGCTCTCCAAAGTCCAAAGTGTGCTCCACGCTGGGCCGTTAACGTACGTACGGCACACGCCGAAGTGCAAGAAATATCCATGCATCCGGAAACGAACTTTTGGGGAATGTTTCGTTTCGCCTGATGCATTTGCATTCCCCGACAGCACATTCAGTTGTTGTGGCCGGACCGAGAAGAGGGAAGTCGGCCGGATTGCGTCGATGTGCGCGCGCGGTGCGTTGATGTACGCAAACTTTCCCTACCCCACAGGACACGCCTGTGCTCGGGGGGCTGTTATCTCATTCCAGAACACATAACAATCGGAGACCAGTTGAGCTCGTCCGGTGGAATCCGACTCGAGTCCGGACGCGGGCTTCGAGGTCTGGGGTTTGGGCCGGGCACCGGGGAAGCGTAGAAGCGACAGATGACGTGCCACACAGTCGGGATCGGGATTCGGACGATAAATAGGCGTGGAATGAATAAGTAATGGGGTATGGTATGAGCCCGGTATGGCTGCCTCTAGTCCTCGGCTAGTCCACAGATCCCCAGCTCGGCCCCCGGCTGGATGCGGTTTTCATGGTGAGGTTTCCGGGGAGCCCGGGGAGAGTGGGCCGGGTAGAAAGGATACACCCCATTTCTGGTTTACCGATGTGGTGCTTTTAAGTTTGGAAGACAAAAACTAGCTCGAGACCGAGAGCCGGGCCGGGCCGGGCCGTGATGTGTCCGGGAGTCTTCATGTCTTCAGTCACTTCACGAGAGGCAATGCATTAGAATGGGCGGGATTGATTATCCGCTCTTTGTTTGGCCTCACAGTTTTCGGCTCACAATCATTGCTGCCGGCCGGTATTTGACCAAAACTGGTGCTAGGCAAACATCATTAACGTTAATAAAGGGAAATTATATGAAGCTATCGGGTGGCCGGCCAAGTCTCGGCATGCAAAAATTGCAATGGAATAGAAGCCTGTCGTTAGGGCTAATGCGGTTTTGTCAAGAAAATGGAACCAGCCCAGAGGGCACACTCACGTAACGTGTGTTTGCAGTCCGGTTGCAGCAAACAGGACGTGGCGCACGTGTATGCACACCATAATGGTGACATTTTAGAAAGAGTGACGCTTGAAGAGCGAAGGGAAGCTGTGCTGTGGCCGGCTACTATGTGGTGCCCGATGTCGGCCTAACGACACTCTACAATGGTGGCTTACTTAAGCCTCCTCGGGAATACCGGCTCCTATACCTGGCACTAAAGAAGCTAGAGTGGACTAGAGTGGGCCAAACATTTTGTTGTTCTTTTCTTGAGCCGGAAAATCGAGTCAAAAACACGTAAAAGTGTAGCTGTAGCTAATGACAGCCCACCGGGTGTACAACAGACCGAATGTAAAGCTGTCGTTGTGGCCGTAATTTGAATTAAATTTTCAAATAGTTTCGCACCAGTATCAGTATCGCTGTTGAATACTGGGTTGTTCAATAAGTTTTGCGCTTCGATAACAGAGGGCGATGGTACTGGCTTAATTTTTTCTTATGTTGGTTCACTCTTCATATGAACGTATGTGAACCTTCATTTCGATCTGTAACTTCATTCCTTGTTTACAGGTGATTTAGTATCGGCGTGTCACAGTTTTTTTACCAGATCAAAAACATGAAAATCGGGATGTTAAAACGATGGCTCTAGCTGTCCATTTGGACCTCCTAATTTTGCTTTTTTGGCAACATTACCGTGTTTTGACATCAAGTAAATTAGTTCAGGTCGAAAAGAAAATTAAGTCAGTTTGCAATCGGTCTTTGAAAGGGTTAGACCATGTCAACTTTTGTGCTTGAAAATAACGTTTTGCGGGGATTATTATTTTTCTGCTACCCCGTTGGAAGAAAACTGCTTCAGAATCGCGCCAAATGCTTGTTGGAATATCATAGTGATTGGAATGGTTCAAAAAATTTCAAAATAGCGATTTAAACTTAACAAAGAAAGAGCGTCAGAAGACTCCAATAAAGGGCTTTCTGATGGCACCAGACAGGTGTGCTGTAACACAAGCTCCAAAAACCCGATGAAAACGTTAATTCAGGTCGCTACTGACAACACATGATCAACTTGAGACAACAAATGATCAGCATTGATCGTAAAATGACCAAAATGCTGTTTCTTGTATTCCGAATGGAGGCGCCAAGTGGGGCACAATGAACACTAAAGCTGGCGTCTCCATAACCCCCATTGCAAAACTGGTTCAGGAAGGATGCTATCAAATGACTTGGATGGGAGCCGCTATTCTCCTCGCTGTATTCACCAAACTTAGTTCTTTCCGAATAACATTCTTTTTCATCGATTGGCCAAACAGCACTTCGATTCCTACGAGGAAGTCGAAATTGAATGTCTAATTAGTTTACTTAAAAAGACGAAGAATTCTTTAATTTTGGAATCCACGATTTAGCAGAGAGATAGGAGAAATGAAATCGCAAATACTTTGAATAAAATAAAGTTTTTCATTTCAATGTTATAAACATTTGATTTTTTTTAAACAATTCCAATTTTCAAGTTGGAAAGTTAAAGCATCGTGTTGTTTTTGGCCTTCAATTAGTACACTAAAAGGACGAGTTGCCGAATTCAAACGTGGTCGTACAAGCCTTGCAGACGATCCTCGTCAAGGGCGTCCAAAAACAGTAACAACACCTGAAATCGTAAAAAAATATAGGATATCCTATTGGAAAATCGTCGAGTGACTGGAAGGGATTTAGCAAAATCAGGACAATGCACCGTATCACAAGAGCATTTTGACAATGGCAAAAATCCATGAAACTTATTGAACAGCCTGAACAGCCTGTTCTCTTAGCTCGCCTCAGTACTTGATGTCTTCTTGTTTCCCACAAGGTGTATACATTTTAATGTAAGTTTATTTCTGTTTCGTGGTCCGTGTCTTCATCGTTGGCAGACTGGTCCACGACCCAGATCATTCCTCTCAGCTAACCTTTCCACTGTTTCTCTCTCTCGCTCACTACCCCCCGGGGGGCCCATCGTCCCAGATCGGATTCGTATTTGTTTCGCAATATCGCAATAACTCATTCCAGAGTGGCCCGGACTCGTCAGGTGTGGCCGTGTCGGTGTCCCCCGTGGTGCGACATTTTCTCGCAGCGTACCAAAACCGTTGTGACGCCCAAGTGCCGCCACACGCCATATAACATACTTACACAGCACATTGATCAGCACCTCTCTCGCATCGGGCTGACCGACACGGTTGTCTGCGGTGCACTTGTAATGGCCACTGGTGTGGCGATTAGCGTGCATTATCTCCAGCACATTCCCAGTCTTGTTGGCTTCTCCATTCGGCATCACATTATTCTGCAAAAGAGCACCGAGAGTTGGGGATTAGCATAGCGGTGGACGGACGGACGATATTACGATGCCTGGTGGTGGTGAATAAACATCGCACGGTGTTATGATAACCACCACCACGCTCGGGTACGGGTCCGACGGAGGGCTGGAGGTTCAATTGGTCGCGCTGTGCTTTTGTGGAGGTCCTCGGGCTCGGGTCGCTCGGTCCTGCTGGCGTGGCTCTCCGGAGCACCGGAGCCGGGTCTCCTGGGGAGCTTGTCAGCAAGTTCGCTCCGGCCAGCCAGCCAGCCAGCTAGCTGGACTTTTGACTTTTTGGACCAGAGTTGTCACCTAAAGGGCAAGCGCATATATCATTTTCTGACCGCCGGAGGCCGTGCTGCCGCCGTTATTGGCCAGCAGCGTCAGCGAGGCCGTTTCGGGGCGGGAAGTTATTTGTCGAGTGTCAGGCGTCGGTCCCCCCCTCTGGGGTACCGTTACTGTGAGGGACCACTCGGACCCGGCGGGAATATGGCGCGCGGTAATGCATCGCATCGCGCCGGGGTGCTCATCTATTGTGACCTGTCGCAGGACATCATCCCCGTACGCACCGCACGCCCTTTGACACAGGACCGAGCTGAGTTCGCGGTGTTAATTATTTCGGTACCGGCTACCGGAATGTGGCGCCAGCCTCGCGATGGTTGCGCGGAAAAATATGGAGCCCCAATCAGGCGGACTCGACCCGACACATATGGCAGGCTTTCTCGCCATATTTAGGGCTATATCTTTTCCGGACCGGGGATGATGGATGATTATGAGGATCGGTTGGCGGCTGCCATGTCGTGTTTTGTCGGGATATTTTGTTGAGTATTTTAACTCTCACCGTGAAGTCAATCGATTTTCGTAGCCCCCGTCGGCCTCTATCTCTATTATATTGCGTGTTGCGTCATGTTCCGTTGGTTGGTTTATAATTAATTTTATTTTCATGTTTTTTTGTCATACTTTTAATGTACTTAGCTTCTTAGCGGCGTTGGTTTGGGCGAAAGAAAGGGGCTACAAAAATGGAGATCTGGTTCCCCGAAAGGTGTCCCATCCCTCGTCACTCACCTTCCTGGACCAGATGATTTTGGGCGCGGGGTTGCCGGACGCCCGGCACTCCATCCGGATCGGGGCACCCTTGTGGATGTCCAGTTTGTTGGCGGGCGAGATGTAGTCAATTTTCGGCGGCACCAGTATCTCGAGCGTGTGCACGATCTCCTTCGGTTCCATCGAACCGATCTGACAGATGTAGTCGCCGGCGTCCGTTGTGCGCACGTCCCGTATCTCCAGGTTGTAGCCGGTCGACAGCGCACCGTGCTGGTCGGCGTGTCCCTGGACCGGCATCAGACGCATTCTCGGGTTGACCGTCACCTTCACGTTGCCGGCCGTCAAGACGGCGATGTCACGCTTCCAGGCCAGCACATAGTGGCTGGAGTTCTCTGCGGACGGATGACGTATGTTCGGCAAGGCCGCAGGGGTGTGGTGTGAGCACATGAATGTTGGGGTTTCGGGTTTTTGTTTTTTCGGGTGAAGGTGTCTTACCTGTCTCATTTATTTTGCATGGCAACACCACGGTCGACCCGATGGCTATGCTGTACTTCTGGCCGAGCGTCAGGAACCCAGGTGAGTATTTGTCCTCCTCCAAGTAATTACTGTCCGGAAAGTGTCCGGTTGGTGTGGCGCCGGATGCTGGAATGACAAGCGTGAAAATTCGTTCAGCGTGAGCGAAGCTGCGGCTGTGGCGTAGTTTGCAGTAGCTGCAACGAGCTAGTGTTTCGAAGTTTATGGCCACCCTAATTATACTGTGTACTTCGCACGTAGGACTCTCGTTCGTTGTTTGTGGCACGAACGGCTTGCCGAGTGGAACCCTTCCTTCGAAGATAGGCCAATTTTGTTGACTAAAAATGGGTGACCTTTAGGGAAACCTTTCCCGTCTATTCGGGAAAACTAGTAGTGTGGTGTTTATTGTGGGTATCTTTTAATATACTAGGCAGTCGGTTTATTGGCAGAAATTCCGTTAACGAACACGAAGTTAGAGCCCTCAGATTCATTATCTGGATGGCAAGAAAATGTTCCCATCTTCGATTAGTTTGCCCGAGAAAACTATGAATATCAGATGTACGATCGCCCGTGCCGGAATCTGGTGCCCGTAAATGTTTGATGTCCCGGAATAGTGCCACCTAAACGTCCGACGTTCGAAATTGGTGATTAAATCGATAAACGTTAGATATTTAATAAGAGTAAACCCAAGGCTCGGACCGGACTGGCTGCCGACCAGGAAGCCAGGTGCGTTCACAGGACATGCTCGGCAAGGAAACCAGAAACAAAGTCCGCCTTCGAGTAAGGTAACGTTGTTACACGTAACTAACTGGCCAGGTACACGTAGCTGCTTTGTTCGGTTCCGGACTTCAAAGGCATGGAGCTTTTAGTAGGATGACATTCCGATCTGGCTAGCAGATGTAAAATCAATACCTCCGACTGTGCCGGCCGCCTATTGTTTCCCGGTAAGCGGAATGATATTTTGCGATTCGCCATTTCGGCAGAATCCGGTGCCGATCTCGGAGTCCGGCGTCCGTTTCCAGGTCAGTGGTAAGATAATCGCGTTGAAAATTGATACACCATAATCTGGCTCCAATCTACATCATAATGTTCTCGCTCGGCGCTGCGCTCGCGCCGGATGTCCACGGCGTCGTCTTGTGTCTTTCTTCGTTTCGTTCCGACGCGCCAGCCAACGGAGACACTCAACCCATTATGGGGTGCGGACGGCCGTGACTGGGCACGGATACGGATACACAGCCATCGGCCCAGCCAAACAAAACTGCATAAATCTGACGAGTCGAGTCGGAGTCGTTCGAGCGGAAAGTGAGTTTTATCGTCCCTTCGGCGACTTTCGTTTCGTGCCGGGCTTTCGGTTCGGTTTTATTACAATAAATCTTCACTCTATTACGGGGCCCTCGCTTGCGCTCTTATCGCCGCGCCGTGTCACGGAGTGGAAATGGTTTGGGAAAAACAATTCCTGGTAGCGTGAATTTGATATCAAACGTAATCTGTTTTGCCGCGAAAAATATGATCTCACGATGAACCCTGGCCGTCGGCCCGTGGAGGCTGGCGGCGCTGACTACTTGTGTTGGGTGTTTGTTTTTCGATAGGGTAATCTGGTTCGGTTGGTTTGTTGATCTAACGGCGTCGACGTGTAAGTCTCTAAGGCGTTGGGTTTTCTTCGTCGTTCCCTTTCAGAAGTACCCATGGGTGAGGTGAGTTTTCTGTTTGTTCGGCGCCGATTTCGTGGTCGTGCCGACGAAAGAATTACGTTTTTGTAAATGGTTCCTAATTGTGGTTACGTTCTTTTACCGCGCTATAAAGTTATCAATAAAGTAAAAGATGATTTTGAGACCGATTTTGAGAGACCAATGCGAAAACCACTCACTTAGAGTTGAACTTGAAAGCAAGAACCTTTGAGACGCGCCCAGAGACGAACAGTCCTTGGGACGCGAAAGAGTCTATTATCTCTGTTTATTATGCTATCATAAATATGTTTTCAGTATTGAAAATCTTTTAAAAATAGTATATTTAGTTTAATAAAATATTACAGTTCGGTAAATAGTTCTTGTGTCGAGTTCTCTGTTCTCGGGGAAAAAACTGAATCAAGTCAATTGCATGTGCCAAAAAACATTTCTTCTGTTTAATTTGATAAATAACAACAAATGAAGAATTGTTTGATTGAAGCTATTTTCGGACCCAATTAAAATGTCTACCCAGTGCCCAGTGTTCGGCTGCAATCAGCTGAACGGGAGCAGGTCGAGAACCCCAAAAGCAATGTTGATGATCAAACTTTGTCAAAAAAGGGTCAGTGTCAGCCCTGAGAATGATTGACCGTTTGCTTTATGCCTGAACACACATGGCGACGGAAACAAATTTTCCGCGAAGAAATTAAATCTGAACAACGAGTGCCGACATCTGTGTACACTGTTGAAGGTTTGATTCCATTTGAAGTGTTGTTCACTTCGTCCATCAGAACATTTTGTCCATTGTGCAGCCGCGGCCCAATTCTTGATACTGCGTAGACAATAAAAAATTTGCTATTTAAAATATATTACAAATACATAAAGAAGTATATAAATAAAAACATTTGTAAGAATAAGAGAACACCCATTGAACTGATTATGGTATTTTCAGCTCTACATTCCCATAAGATCCCTAACCTATTATCTGCCCTAGAAAAGCCGAAACTTCGAAGCTCGTATCATAATAGACAAAATAATTAATAACAAACTGCAAGCAGACTCTTGCAAAACACCAAACAGATTCACCCTCTTTGACAATAAACAAACACCCAGAATGGAGTGCGGAAAACTCCCAAACTGTGTGTGGGTCCAACAAAATTGGGACTCACTAGAGCACAGCAGTGTAAAATACACAAAAGGGGAACCTGACACAACTCGTTCCGAGGCTTCCGAGTGCCGGGCTCAACCCAGCGGGTGGTAATTTTACGCACTCAGCTGTAAGCTCCGACAGACAGATACACAATGTGCGTCTCGGTGTGCCTGTTTCTCGACCTGTAAACCCCACGCTCAAGAAGCTACAGCGAAGCGCCAAAGTTTTCCAATTATTCTCCCAATTATCGGTTACAAAAATATAGAGTGGCCGTCGCTACTCGGCGTCGTCCTCGACGTCCTCGTCGTCCTCGTCGCCGCCGCCGGACAGCTTCAAGAACCCCATTAAATAGTTTACCGGTGAGCCGAGGCCATACAACGGGGCAGCGTGTGATGGAAATTGAAAAATTATAACACCCGCTTTTGCACCTCTCGGGACGTGGAATGTGCACCCTGTCTCTGTGTGTGTTTTGGTCCCATTTTTTTATTTGCTCCTTGCTGCTGAGTAAAGTCCAACTCCCGGTCCTCGGGCGAAGGAGCTGTATTTTACATTCATTCTCCGCAACCGCAGCTGACGTCGTGGACGAGGCCAACTTTCACCGACCGAAGTGCCACGGCGTGCTAGCTCCGTTCGCTCGCCGGCGAAAGTTTGGATGTTGGTTTTTTAGTCCTTTTTTAAATTTTAATCAGGCACAAAGTTTGCTCCACCCGAACACCACTCAAACACAAACACACGCACAGAGAGAGAGAGAGAGGGATCGGGGATGATCGTGTCGAACCGTGTGCCCGCCATGTGTAGTGACAAATCGGAAAATTCCCTCTCGAACGAGCCCAACGATGAATGTGGCCGCTCGCGCTCGTGAGTAGTGCACTGCGGGGTCGTGCTAAAAATTCACCACCAAACTGAATCAGTGGCAAAAGACCGACAGAGAAAGTTTTTCTGCACCTCACCGACTCCGAGAGAGAGAGAGCGAGAGCCAGAAAGTTGTTGAAGGAGTTGATCCGAGCCAAGTTGAAAGTTCGACACCGGGGGTACCGTTGCGGTAAAATTGCTGCTAGTTAGGAGGTGGTGGCCCACCCTCTGCCATGGCTCGATGAGCATTGGACGAAACCCAAAAAAAAAAAAAAAAAAAAAACGGAAGCAACACGAGAAATGTAGAAGCGTAAAACCGAAAGCTCCAAACCGGGCCGGAAGTTTGACCAGACGAAAAAAAGTAAATGTCATGGCAAGGCGGTGGGCAATCACTTCCGACCGGCCAGGTTCATCAGTGGCGCTGGCGGCGTGCGGCGAGGGGCTCAATGAAATATTTCCGACTATTGGTTCAGCCGTTTGCATTCATAACAAAAGTGCGCCCGCGCACACCGGCCCCGGTGCATCAAAGTTTAACGAGGGGTGATAAACGAAAAAGTGCTTCCTCGGACTAGGATCCGGCCGGCGGCGGTGATTTTAAGGTGAGTGGCCGACCACCGGAACCGGGAAGAAGGCTGGGAATTTAATAATACAGCAAGCGTAGTAATTCCGAGGGCCAAGAATTTAATGCCCCGCAGGTCGGACCACGCGGGCTCCGCAGTTTAAGTGGTTCAAACGGTTCAACAGTTCGAGAGTGAATTAGGAGTGGATAATACACTCCCGGAAAAAGTGCCCGGCCCCCCGTACGGCACGGAACCATCGCGCGTAAGTTTTGTGTCGAGGGCCCGCGCCCCACAAAGCAATGCGGGTGCCCTGCCATCCTGGCCCCTGCATTTTCGGTTTTAATGAGTTTTTCGTTTGCATTGTGGTCAATTATTCAGCAGCGCGTTCGTGAGTGTGGAACGGCCGGATGTTTGAGGATCGGCGCCGGGCCTCGGGTGTCTCGCACACGTGGCGTGTGACGTTAATTGAACGTACCACCCGGTTCCGGAAGATTCCGAAACAATGTTTTACCTTTGGTTGGTTTGTTTGGTTTGGTTGGCGCGGCTCCTAATTCGGGTGAATAAGTAATGTGTTAATCATTTTACGCGCCTTCAAGTGCGACCGGTGACCGCGTGTGTCTTGGATAAAAAAAAATGCTTCCGCAAAGGTCGCTCGATGGCTTCAGTTAAATTATTACATTCATAAAATGTACCCGTGCTGGGGGGGCTGAAGCCTGTTGCCGATTGCGTTCCAATCGGTTTTCAATCGGTTCGCCTGAATCCATTCGAATGGTTTTCTATAATGAACTCGGTAAACGGAAGGTAACCTGCATTCGAAGGAGAACTGATTGTGTGTTCAATGAATTTCATAGATTGATTCCTGCGCCATTTTTGCCACGGTGTATTGGATTTCATCGAACAAAAGCGAACAAGGTTGGGGAAAAAATAGAACCGGGGCTGCCGTGTGAACAAACTCTACGGGTGCGTATGCCGTTTTGAGATTTTTCGCCGGAACAATTGGGGAACAATGAATAAAATATGATTCCGCAATACCACTGTATGAATAACCGATTCACAATCGGAAATAAGAAACCATTACTGATACCGTACTACGAGATAGCTTAGTGAGTGCGTGGTGGAGGCGCATGGTCGCCGGTAGGAAATGAACAACATAATCACCTTTCAAGAGTTGAATGTAAGGCTTAAGAATTATTTTCTCCTCTTCTTGCTTTTCCAATCCACAATTCTTCGCCTTCATTAACACAGTAAGATGACGGCTGTCATGATTCGGTTCGGTAATAATGTGTTCAAAAGTATAAGAAACGTTGCAAGCTAAACATCGCCAAAAGGCAAAACATAAATTAAATAATTTGTTTTGGATCAATTTGGTTTTTGGTTTCACAGATAAATATTGGGTCTCTTGTATACTCTTGTATACTCTGAACCGGGCCGTGTTATATAAAGTTGGCTAAAAAGAAATCCATTACTTTGGGGTGAAATCCAAAACTATATTTATCAACTTTCATTATTTCTCTGATTTTATCGACATTTTCGACGGCAGGTCTACCTGTGCGAGGTACAACTTAAACATAAAAAATAACTGAAACGGGTCAACGAAAGCGAAATTGCACATTATTAGCGGTTAGAACCTTGGAACCACTACCACAATGCACAATTTCAGCGCTCTAGCTTGAATTTTTAGCCTTTTTCGGACCAAAACTGTAAAATGTACCGAATTTTCACTTCGTTGACCTCCTCCATTGACACCCTGTAACTCACAAACGAATGGAATAAACAATAAACAGTGAAAGCATTTTGTTAAGTGTAAAGTATCAGCTTTAAAACGAGCCTATATTTGAAACTGTACGATAGATACTTCACGAGATATAGATAAAAAAAAATGATATTTTTTTTTTTTATATCGATCAGTAAAGACATCTACCGAGAAAATAATGGATTTCTTTTTAGCCAACCTAATATTATAAAGATGTTTTGTCGTAAGAATGGCAAATGGAAACTCGTTTCGAGAGCCTCGAAACTTTATGATAATTCGACATTAAATACTTCTGCCAGGAAAAACGTCAGAAAGTTAGTATTAAAATATCCATAACATTGTAAAGTAATTCAGAGGCGCATAAAGTAATTTAAAACAAGGAAATGCGATCACAGATCCAGAGAACTAAATCAAAGCACAACCAAATGTTAATTGAAGCTGATACAAAACGAATAAATTCGAACATCTTGCATAAAATTCTACGTAGAAACGAAAAACCCATCACGTAAGGGTCCCGTTCAGTTGGGGTTACATTGTAGCACTGCTCACCATACTGCGCCCTCAGAGCTGCCCTCATTTGGGGCCCAGATTTCGGGGGTTTGGGGTCCGATCTTCGCTGTCGGCTACTAGCTACTACCACCGCAGTCGCCAGTCTCGCCAGTGGAACCGCATAATTGGAAAATGCATCTTGTACGCAATTGAGTCGTGAAGCTTCGGTGCAAGCGGCCAGAAGCGGAACCTTCCGAGCATATATATTTATGCCCGAGTCGGGCATACTTCTAAGACACAGTTTCCTCCCGTCATCGTCGTCGTCGTCGTCGACGTCGGGACATTGATATATGTATAATAGAGCATAATCTAATTTCTTTCCATCGCTTCTCTCTCTCACTCTGTTGGTCGGTCGTTCCGGGTGCGGTGCGCTCCTGGTAAATTGCTATGCACAGCTCCGTGCCTTAAACGTGTGTGCGTGTGGTGGCCGGGTTTAGTATCGTGCAAAATTTAGAAAGTTTTTCATTTTCTTTGTTTTTATGAGAAGTCGCCGGCACAACACACACGCGCGCGCTCGGCGAGGCTGGCGGGTGTCCCGACGGGAACCCGCATCTTTGGGCACGGGCTGGGGCCGACGGCGATACCCTCACGGCTCACCAGAACAACTCAATTTTGAGCCACACTAGCGAGGGGCGAGCGTTGTTGCGTGAGCCAGGCAGGGGACCTACCCCGTGGCTATCGTTCCGGACCGATCTCTCCCCGATAGCTCCTTGCGCTCCTCGACACGCGCATGGACGCGCAGCGCATGTTTGCAAAGCCCGAGAAGTTGGGCAACTTTTCCTCCACGTTTTTCCTGCTTTTTGCTTCATTTTTCCCACTTTTTTGGGAAGAGCAAATTAGATGTTTTGTCCTCGTCGTCGTCGTCGTCGTGCGGAACCGTACGCGAAACTATATGCATGTTGTTATTGCACGGCCCCCTTGTCGTTTAGTTGTCTGCGAACCCGTTCCGTGCTGTTATCATGTGTGCGGTGCCATAAAAAGTGCCAGGGCGCGTGTGTGCGTGTCGAAAACTCGAGCCTTGCAGCAGTTGGCAGTTGGTACCTAATTCGGTCGACCCACACTGCCTCCGCAACAAAAAAGGATGGGAGACACATTCTGGGGCACAGGTGTGATTCCCCGGCCCGATTCTCGGGCAGGCCAACAATCGATTTGGCCGCGTGAAGAACGGCGCTATTATCGGGGGCCGCGTGCCACAATTTCGAGTGCGACCATTATCGAAATGGAAAACAGCTTTTTGGCGCACGGCCCGGAAAAAGTTGATGAGGTAGTCGAATAAAGCTCCACCGTAAGACGTATGATGGTGTCGGGTTTCTTTATCATCTCATCAGCGCCCAGGCAAACTTTGGCCATATCAAGCCCAACCAACCAACCAGGTGGCCGGGGGCTATCAAACGCCCACAGGGTGTTGGCGAAGGAGAGCTTCTTTTCGGAGCTCAGTCAAAACGAACCAAGTATCCTCAGTGGCCCTCTGTGTATATTATTACACCGGAAAGGGTAATTGGGAATCGATTTTTCATCAGCAAAGTAGCAAAGGACCCATCGGTGCCGAAATGAAGCAAAACCGTTCATTTTGTATAAATTAACCTTCGTGTTGTTTTTGTTTCGGTTTCGGTTTGGTTAGGTTTGGGTGCAGTGCATGAAACGAAAAAAAGAAAACCCTCCCAACTCCTTCGGTCGGTCGGGTCGGAAAAGGTCAAAAGAAAGGAGGTATTATTTTGCTTCCTTTTTAAAGGGTCGTAGAAACCAAATAAAAAACAAACAATCGGAATCGCTACGGCTAGTAAAACAAGCGCCTCCGGTAGCAGCTCACCCACTTTAAGAGGCAGGCCATTTGTTTCGCGACCATCACGAGATGAGACAGATCCCGGTGCCACCTGCCTATAAGCGCTGTACCGCTAATTTCATTCCGTCCGTATTTTCTGATTCTATCCCTTTTCTCGAGCAGTTTTACAATCGTAAAACTATGGGAGATTTAGAGGAGATTAGTTTTGGACAATGAACGTGTTTGGGTCAAACTGCTTCATCAAACTTGTAGTATCTAGAACTTAAACTTAGAAGAATCGTTCACCGTTCTGTTGTTGATACGAAGAAACGAGCTAGGGAGCATTTTGCAGATAACTAGTTCTGGATGGCAATTGAAATAGACCGGTCGAGTACTTTCGACCTTTTTTGGCGAATTACGCGGTTCGTTCACTTTCACTTTAACTTTCTGAAAATGATTTAATCATGAAGATTCTGTGAGTTACAACCGTCAAATGCTTGTTGTCTTTTTAATTGGACCTTAAACCCTAAATTGGAAGACAGGTTTTCGTTCGTTTCGAGTTTCATCTTTCTTGTTTTTCTGCTAATGGCGCTTAGTGATTCTTTCCCTCGTCAAAGCTTTGTACTGGGTATCAAATAATTTTGTAGACCCTGTCGTCGATTTGTAGATCATGTAAAATATTCCAATAAACATGTTTTCCTGTCGGCCTCGGAAGGGATGTTATTGGCGGCAATTGTTTTGTTCGGCCGATGGCTGTTTGCCGGCGCATACTTAGTGTCACATCAAAAACGGTCGCCCCCGGTCTAATGTTAGAATTTAATCGATCACTCCGGACGGGGTCGAAATCGGAAATAGCCTATCGAATTGAGGACTCACTGAAATCCTGGCCATGGCTTTTATTACATTAACGATGCATAATGCCATTACGTCCCGTGGGCGTCCCGAGCGGGCCGACCGTGGGGAAATCAGTGCCACGTTCTCGGTGGGGTTCTGCGGCCTCAGAGAAAGAAAGGAGCCAAACTCCGACGGCGGCGGTACGACGATGAAGTGGTCGACCGAAATTCCCCGTCCAAGGAGCCGTCCTCGGACGAAGAGTTTGGGATGTCATGGTGGATGAAAATCAGAAGCCATTTGTGAATTGAAATTCGATCACGACAATAAAATAATTGAACGGCACCAATACGAAGAGGGGGACCGGGCGGAGTGTGTGGTGGGGGGCTTCCGGCAGCGCTGACCAGTCCAGGACTCGAGGGTAGGGGCCCCCCGGTTCCGTTCTCCAAATGAGATCGGAAACGGATACGGCTGACAGCTAAGCCTGCCCATTTGGCTTCAATTACGACCGATTTGGAGTTGCTGAATAAAATAGTAGCCGTAGTGGCCGTAGTGGCGGAATCAAAAAGTACGGGCAGACAAGTCGACAGCTTTTTGGTGTGGTTTTTGTGGCCGTCCACTCCACTCCCGGGAAGGAAGCTGGCGGACCACTAGTTGAAGTGAAATTAGTGGAAACTTTGTAGTGGGCTCGGGCCGGCTCGGCGTAAATCCAGCTCACAGGATCCAGCTACATACACACTGGAGCGTGACAAGGTATTGAATGTAACTCGTTAAGCTACTTAGAGTCGTACCGGTATTCCGTTTCAAACCGTAGTCCGGATCGTACACGTCAGCGTTAAATTCAATCCATTTTCCACTACCAGCAATTGGCTTCCGATGGATGAGGGGCTCGTGGCTCTTCCTACTCTCTGTGAGTGTGTTGCGATCAAATTAATTCACTCGTATCCAGCTGGAGGTCCCACATCATTGTGTGGTCAACTTCCGAGACTGATGCTGGCCAAATCGGGGCCCGCGTAACATGACACACATGACCGTAGTAGATACCGAAGAGAAGCTCGTCAGGAAACACGTCACATCCATTTCAAAAAATGAGCCCATCGATGTTCGGATCGAGTCCGACTTCTTCGCGTCACTTACGGCTATTTATGTTGTTGCCGGTGGGGTTTCGGTTTCTGAGTTTTCCGAAAATTTGACATTAAATGGAGGCGAATCTGGGCTACACGGCATCGTCCTCGCCCGAACGGTATCCATTTGCTGCCACTGGCGCAAGTGGGCGTCTCCTTTCGCGTGTCTATAATTGGAACTTCTTGGCTCTAATCTGCACGATAGTGTGTCTGGCAGTCTTGCAGCCAAGGCAGAGCTATAGTATCGTTCCGCTGGTCGCGTTCCGAGATTAAATGGAACCCATTTTTCTGCGCGCTGTGTTTGCATTTTTTGTGAGCCCCGTGTCCTGTGCCCCATTCCGATTCCGGTCCATTGCCCCTCGGCTTGCCTTTATTAGCATTCCGTATCTTGTGAGACACACCGTGGCGAGCTGTGTTTTGAGGAGGTTTAAATTTTCTCTGCGCTGCTGCTGCTGCTGCTGCTCTGGAGCGTCGTTAGCTTCGCCGGAACTTGGCTATAGGCAGCAGGGAAGCAGTTCGGGGGGAAAACAAAGCGAACGCTATCGGCCAGGAAATGGGATCGATAATAACGTGTCCGAGCGATGTTTCAATGTCAAACCGAGCTTGTAGCTCGGTGGAGACGTATCCTCCTTTACCCTCCGGTTAACTCTCGCCCCTCGGTAGGTAACATGGAACCATATGCTCTCTGCGCTTACATGACGCCAACCGACGGCGTCCTTTTCAATGAACGTCCGAAGGAGCGTCCGAAAACGGTCGACCCAGCACACACACACGCAGACACACGGATATCCAACGTATCACCGGAAGAATGGGAGCGACCAAGGAAAAACACCAAACATCAGCAGTCGATAAAAAACGGGGAGGACTTTAACGACCGTTCTTTGTATCGGGCGGTTTTCCCGGGAAGACCGGGCCCAGCAGCAGACATTGTCGTGCACAGCACAGCACTGCGTTCCGATCGTGTCCGGGATTTGGTGACAAGTAAAAAGCGCCCCAAAAGCGCCACCGACAGAGCCCGGGGATTTGTTCATTAGCACCGCACCGCGTGTGCGTCGTTGTTGTTTTCCGCACCTGGATATCCATCAAAATCTCGCACAGAAAGCGCCGATCGCAGCGCGTTCAGAGGGTTGTCCGGCGCAGTGGCGGTGGAAAGCACCACACGCTGTCCGACAAACACAGCGGAATGTATTGCTGCATCATTTATCGAATCACATTCGAGATCGAGCAGTCGGCCGGGTGTACGGAACATATTTCCAAACAACACGAAATTTATAACACACATATTGTTTGGATATGGCATCCCGTGGTCGAAGGACCGTGGCCGTGAGTTTGTTTGGGGATACGATTCGCGCACGGATTGGAATGATTGGGCTTTATTGGGATGTGCCGTGTGATGTTGAGTTGAGCAGTTCGTCAGCTATTCCGAAGGAATTAAACTTCCGAACCGAGCGTAGTGCTGCTGTAAACCGAGGGCAAGTAATAACCAAGGAGGAAGGAGGAACAGGACGCATCCATGGCATCACAGCGTAACGGTACGGTGCTCGATATGCAGTTTGAATAATTGGCTCAGCTTACATGCCAATTCTTTAAATACGCCCAAAGTTATGCAACGAGAGCTACAGAATACCACGGCTTGCTATGCTTGGTATGTTGACCTATTATTTGTGCTAGGCGTGTTCGTTGGATCGTTTGGTTACGGGTTGTAATTTACCGTATTTTTCCGTGTATAACGCGCACCCGTGTATAACGCGCACCCATATTTTACGAGAACAAAATTGGAAAACAAATTTTTTACTTTACATTTTTCAGATATGTGATATCCAACAAATATCAAATGATAATAATGTATTACTCTAAATACTCTATAAATATTCTAAAGTAGACTAAAGATAAAATGCATATACATTGCAAAAGACATACTAGTATTTTATATTTCGGAATAATCTTCAAACTCAGATTCACTGCTGTCTGACAAATTGATATTCTCCAATTGCTGTTCAATGTACTCCTCATTGTCACTCTCTGAAGAGTCCTCATAAATTGCGACATCTTCAGATCCATGCTGATGCCACATTTTTTAAATGATTTCACAACAACTTCTGTTTTAACTCCCTGCCATGACT
The DNA here is from genome assembly GCF_943735745.2 of Anopheles bellator. Taxonomy (NCBI): domain Eukaryota; kingdom Metazoa; phylum Arthropoda; class Insecta; order Diptera; family Culicidae; genus Anopheles; species Anopheles bellator. The sequence goes on along the minus strand of NC_071285.1, from coordinate 23,014,882 downwards.
TAAAAACGATATTGTATGGATAATTATATTCCTAACAAGTGTTTCATTTTATAATTTATTCAATAATACTATAGAATATGTACCTAAAAGGGCACATTTGTATGCTTGGAGGAGACAAAATGTTTACTACCCTTGTATAACGCGCACCCAGATTTTAGAGCTAAAAAAATTGGGAAAAAAGTGCGCGTTATACACGGAAAAATACGGTAATACCAGTTTCTAGCCCAATCGCTGTTCTATTGAATGTTTCACCCTCAATCACCCGAACAGTTGCCGTAAATTGGCGTCGTTCCAGTGGATTGTGGTCCGTTTTGCATCCAGCTGTTCATCTAGTTGCAAATTAGCTACGGTGACGACCATCGTAAACATTAGTAACTTAAAAATGAAAGAAATGTCTTCAAGTAAGTAAAATTAATATTGCGATTCTCTTATCTATTATTTTTATTTACCGAACCTTTCGTTGAAGTTTTCGTTAAATGGACGCCCGGGTTCTGTTGTCAATGGTTGATTGTTCCATCATTAAAATGCTTCACAAAAATTGAAACAAACCTAATGAAATATTGCCAAACCAACCAAGGATTTGTTGAACGCCATTTGTTTCGAATTCAACAAATTGCTTTGCACCGGGGCTAAGCAGATAAACCTCCTAGTGGCTTGCGGTCATTGAGTGGAACTAATATGCTGAAAGAAATCTAAGTCTTCCGGACGATTGAGAAATTGCTTTAGACCTGTTCAACCGCACAACCCGAGTCAGTAACCCGGTAACTTTGTACCATCCTGACCAGGGCAGGGTATTTATATGCTGGCGCTGGTCAATTAAGAGAATTAAATGATCGATGAGGTATGACTTTGGTGCGCACGCCAGGTGCTCTTTATCGGAAAATATTCAATCATTTCAATCCTAGCGCTACATAATTAATTACGAAATTCCCATTACCACCGTTGTGTTCGAAAGAACATCGATTCCAGTTCCAGTTAGAAATTATACAAATGGTCAACCGAACGCCAAGCGAACTGGCAGACAGTGTTCAACGTTTTCGTGGTTGGCTTTTGGGAAATTATTTACCCAAGAACTTGATCAAATATCTGCAGATCCATCGGGCGGGTTACATTTCATTATCATCGGTTCGAGGGATCTGAATCGAGGGAGCACCACTCGGGTGCCCGAAAAGAAATTGCCAAAATGAAGCTTTCCAATTGCCTAAGTGTTTCCATTTATAAAGATGCAATTACAAGCAATCAACCACCCTTATTGAATATTAACAAAGGGGGCACACCCGTGTGCCAAACGGTGCGTGTACTTAACACGCACAACAGTAGTTGTTGTGCGTATTAGTTAGTGGTCCCATTAGCGCTGAAAACGGATTAGACCCCAACAGCAGCAGGCAGCGTCGACTAGATTAAGAAATTGAGGGTGCGTGCGGTGCGTCCGCCCAGGAACGGCGATCAGCAACCTGTTCCATCGATAACGCCTCTCGGTTTCATTTCCATTTCGGGCACAATAATCATAATTTCTACCATCGATCCGTCACTACGGTCCGGACCACCGCAGGTGGATAAACGTCGCACCAATTAGGTGTTTATTGGAGCACCAGGGCAGCAACGGCCCCCAAGGAGCACATTCCCCAAATTAATGGACATCAATAACGTTGACTTGGGCCCAGCGAACAATTAGTCCCCGCGGGAGGGGTCCGGGAACTCTTTCGCGTCCCTTTGGCAGGCCAAACGGACGTCGATATTTCACAATTCGCATTCGGGCAACGTCTGACATCCAATTTCCAGAAAATTGTTCCCGGTCCGGGTCGCCAAAGGTCCCAAAGGCTCCGGCGAACTGTTGCGAGCCAGGGCCACGAATCTAGGTGGAACGCGGCCGGAAGAATGGCCTTTCGCGCGCACGCACACCTTTCCGTGGGCCCTGACTATTACCGAGGTTATTTTCGGGTGTAACAGGCGACTCACCTCCTAACATTTATTATCCATGATGAATGATTATTTATTACATTGCCAGCCGTTTTTGTTTCCCGAGTCGCGCGCAACGTTCTTCCGCGTGGAGTTCTCCTCAAGGCGGACCGACCCGAGGCGGTAGATCTTGTGATCAAATTTGTGGACCTGACACTTGGAATATTGCGGCACCGGGCGTTGCAATAACGCCACTTTCGCCACGAACGTCGTCGACCCTTAATGTCGGCCCCAGCGCGCGCGAACGACCGAGAGCGTCGATGGTCATAAACCATCGACAAATTGATTACCGATGTAAATTTCCATCCTGCAGTTCGAGCTGGCTTCATCGGACGCAGACACGAACACGGCCTTGGAGGACTAGGCGACATCGGCGACATAAAAATATTGAGCGCACCCCGAACCCGAACTCCCCAAACGGGGGGGAGAGTCCTGCGAAGCCCCAGACCGACAGAGAGACACGGTTCCGGTGGCGCAATAAGTTCCTAGCCAGCCAGCCAGCCAGACCAGACAATTATTGCCTTCGGTGGCAGCGGCAGAAGTGTCATTAAGAGGAGTTCGTTTCTTTGATGTGGCCCCTCAATCAAGCACCCGACCGGGACACTAGCGCCTAGGACCGGAAGCCACCGGAAGGCTGATTGAAACGTTCCACGCCGACACCGGGCCGGCCACGGGGCAGCGTATCGATTCGTCGCAGATCATTTGCAACACACCCGGACCGTTCCAGGGAGCATAGGGCCATTAAAATAATATTTCTCAATTAGGACTATTGATTCAATAAGGGAAACAAATGATTTCCTCGATGTGGCCCGTGTGGCCGCCGAGTGGCCGCAGCCGAGATGATAAATGATACGAATCCGAAATACGGCCAGTGCCAGTGCTTAATTGTTTTCCATTCCACAACATCATCCCGGGAGGTATCGTAACCCCCGGGTCAGCTCAACAGCAACAACAAAAAAAAAGGAGCAACGAATCCTGTTCGCGTGCAGCATTGCACATAAACAAATTATTCGGAATCTACTTCGGCGCTGAGTGCAAGATAGCAATTACGGAGAGCACCCAGCACCGCGGGGCCCGGACCCGGGCGCGGTCGATTTTCCCAACCCCACCGAGGGTTGAGGGTGGTCTCGGTGGCGATTGTGCAGACACGTCGACTTCCTGCTCGGCGATCCGTGGTCGTGTGTATGTGTGGGTAAATGTACAATATCGCTCAATCAATTAAAACCGACAAACTATGCGCGGCCTTCGCCACCCCGGGCCCGGCGAGTCCGGTAGAGAGCGGCGCCTGCAAACCGCAAGCAATCCCACTCCATAACGCGCCGGGGGCGCCTCCTAATGGTGGTCAGCCGAGCCGCAGCAACGCCGGAGAGCGGGGCCCCCTACCGCAAGCGACCGCCCGTTTGGCCGTGCCCGGGCGGAAACAAAGTTTATGGTTCATGGGTTCAGGAAATTATCTGTGAAGTTTCGCCCTGACTGGCCGGCGTACTGGCGTACTCGCGTCGACTGCGGCCCAAATCAATTCGAAACTCGAACATTTCTCATTTCCTATCCACTGACACTGGGACTGCGACCATTTTTTGTGTGTTCTCCCCAAAAAAAAAAAAAAAGAGCAACACCGAAATGATGGGCAACAAAGGGGGCGCGTAGGGCGTCTGTGTTTTTCTCGCTTTTCCTTTCGCCCCGGATCGCGGTCTCCGGATCGTATCGGATAGTACCCGGAAATTAACAAATACATGCGGAGCTAAGTAAACATGCACTGGCTGGGTGGGGTCTGTGGCCACGTCTGGGTGGGGGGGGGGGTTTGTGTGTCGATTCATGTTGCGATGCTCTGTCC
>NC_071285.1:22929366-23010689 GCF_943735745.2 Anopheles bellator | reverse complement strand
CCCCGCCGGGGGGGGGGGGGGGTTTGTGTGTCGATTCATGTTGCGATGCTCTGTCCCGAGCGTGATGAATGCTCGAAATCGGCCAAAATTACTATCGGCAACCGAGAGAAACATTGTTACGTTATTTATTTATTTATTTATTTTTTTGCACCCCTGTAGCCAAAAAACTAAGGACCAAAATAGCTACTAATGTTAACGACGTGCTTCGGTGAGCAAGCTCCATGGAAAACAAGAGTTGGTAAGTGGTACAAAATGTTCCACGAAGGAACTCGGGGAAACGTTCAAGACGAGGCAAAGCCAGGACGACCATCGACATCAGCTGATGAGCTAGACGTCAAACAAAACTCGAAGAATTTGTGTTCAAATGTGGTCGATTGATACTTCTGGACCATGATTACCTTGTTCGAATATTGAAAAGATCTGTGGAACTCATTTCGAGTGACCGTACCTCACGAAAGTGATATTGTCAAATGGTGCTAAAAATGTAATGGTTTTGCATCACGTTAGTTGTTGCCCTACATTAATTTCTGTTTTCCATCATATCTAGTATTTTTTCCATTTCTTTTCGCATATTTGTCATTTACTATTCCCTACACTTGAGCTGAAAACATTCAATTTTGTAGTAGTACTTTGCTGTACTTATCGCTGGAAGTTGTTGAAATCTTTGGAATAAAACCCAAGACGTTTCCCGTCCATGGGACAGAACGAATATTTTAACGAAATGTACCATCAATAAAAACATCCGAGGTTTAGGACGCATAACACATATGGTGATGTCCTTCGGTTATACAATTTTGCAATGTCCTTTTTGGGCGTCCGCTCGATCTACAACCAGCTCCATCCTCCAACAGCGCGAGACTAAGCGTCTAGAGTAAACTTTTACAATAATCCATCCCTTTTTGCTGAGGTACCTATTCTGGAAGAATTGATACTTTTCATTACGAAAAGAGCCGTACACTTTGGCCAAGGACTTTGCCGACCATCTTCCGTTGGCTAAAACAAAGAGCCGTCGACACAACGAGGCAGCAACGCCGTGTACATACATTCATAATTCTCTTCACCATCGCCCATTGTTTACGAGTTGCTGATTCCACAATGAATCAGTGTACCTGACACACGGTGTGGCCCGCCGTCCCCCCCCCCCCCCTTCCGTGCTGCTCATTAGTGGCATCAGCTGTATTTGATATCCCCGAATATTTGGCTCCATTCTGCGCCGCAAAAGATGCAAGTCTTACCTCGCGCTTGCTAATGGAGCCCAAGAATGTGGTCGGACCGAATGTCCTCGCAACCTTCCAGCGTAGTACCACCATCACCGGAAAAGGACGACCCGGTTCCACCAGGGGCTGGGCCACGAAATGAACCAAACCGAGCCCAAAAGACGGAGTTCGTTGTGCTAAAAGCTCCGCTACATAATGTGGGCAGACGGGTGTGGGTTTGGGGGCGGCCCGCACGCCCGGTGTCCCGCGCAGCCTGGCGTAATCAGGAAGTGTTGAATGAAGGCCGCCGCCACCGGGTGGCACGGGGACAGGGGGCTGGCCCGTGGGCTTGTGAAAATATTCTTCCGGTTTTATTTGTCCACGTCCGCCGCCGCGTGGGCCGCCGGAAAATCGTTGCCGACGAATCCGCAAATTCGAACCCCGGTCTCGCGCGCGCAGACGGTGACAGCGCCGCCACCACCAGCCACCACCGCACCACACCACACTGCTGTCATTACCAAACGATTTAGGTTTGAGTCCGGATTTCCATTTCGGTTTAAAAATCTTCCCTCCGGTGTCCCGTTCGGCCCACCACGGCCGCCCGGTCGAAGGTCCCTGCCAGCTGCCGGCCGATGGGGACGATCATTTTGTTAGGGGAAATATTATCACTAGTCAAGTAATGGTGCCCGGGTGGAGTGCAGGGAGGGGACGGACGATGCAAAATGGCGGCCGGCACAATTTGCCGAAAAGACATCGAATCGGCATCGCGTGGCGAGCGGCGGCGCTTCCTTTCGGGCGTGCCGGAAGAAAATGCAATCGTAAAAATATCCCTAAAATCGACGGTAACTTCCTTGCTACCGCCGTCGTCGGATATGTCTCTCCCGGCCCCCCCCAGCCAGCCTTGCAATAATCAGCAGAAAATATTTTGATTAAAACATCTCCGCCACTCCCACGCCAGGAACTCCCACATTTTGTGTGTGGTTTTTCTCGAAAGAGCTATCAGTTTCATGTCGGGATTTTTCCGGCCCCAGGTCGGTTGGGTTCGCGACGCACCTAGTCTACGGCGTGTTTTACATATTCAATGGACGAATTTTCAGCCCACCGAACCGAACCGGGATCCCGGTGTCCTGTTCCTCCTCTGGTGCGTCATTAAGTGGAGACCGCCGGCCCGTTGTCTGTAAGCCCCCCCGCCACCGGTAATGCTTCGCCACATTTATAATGCCGTCGTTTCTGCTTTAATTCCGACCAATTAACGGCGGTGGAAAACGGCCGTCAGGAGAACCACCGCGCACGATATCAACTCACCGGAACCAGGACCTGGGGGCGGTTCGAATAAAATATTGAACACAATGTTGAATCGCTTCAATTGACCCGTTTTGGATCCACAACGATTCCTGTGGGGGGTAAACAGTGGACTCTCCTATAAAAAGCCGAAAGGTTCACCGAGCCGTGGCATGTCTATGGTTCATTTGGCAAGAGACGGCTCCGAACAGGAGAAACGAATGCCTATTCTTCGTTTTTCGTGCAGATCTTTTGACGAAGATTGCAGTAGATCCGATTGCGCGGGGAGATTATGGTTCCAAATGTATTGCCACTATATTCAGCTGCCTTAAGGACCCAAAGAAGAAGCAAGGAATACTTGAGAAATCCCAATCGAATGACCTTTCAATTGACCTTGAGGATTGGTACAGTCAATGTGATCCAAGCCCAGCGGCTAGCGATATGCCATTCTGGCTATGAATTTCAAACAGATTCAAAAGACTGACCTAATGTGCACAATGTAGTATCTCTTTAATTTTACAAGTGAAACTGGACGTTTTATGTGTCTTGGCAATGAGTTGAAAATGTTTATCTCTATGAAAAACAAAGAATTTCGATAGGTACAGGTCCAGTAAATGAGGAACTTTAATTCCATCTGCATTTCTAGTGTTACCGCTATGTACAGTAGATCATTCCGTCGTTCAATAACAACAACATCATTCAGCGTGCTTGAAGATCAGTTGTCATGTTTTTTCGTGATACTTCTTAATTCAACGTCTTTTAGTAATCAGAGGGCCCAGACTGCATCTCGTCCCTTCAAATGACAGGTAAAAAAGATGTTTTTGGTTACTTTATTCAATAAATATTATGTAACTTACACTCGTGTAGATCTAGTTTTTGTGACTAGTGCTTCCTACAGTTCTGGACGATCTTTATTGATCTGTTTTGATTTTGTTGAGCTCACAAAGCTCCCAATGGAAAACTGGGCTCATCTCGAGCAGAAGTGTTGCAGAAAGATCACAAAGGCTAACTATTGACAGATAACATTTCACAAATGAGATTAAACTTGTGGTAGAAAATGTGAACCATAAGTTTCAAATTAAAATTTCTCAGGACGAAAAGCCCGCGGGGCACCAGGACCCCCACCGAATGGGCCGCCCCAAACTGTGCCCCAGACCCTCAGTCGGAACCTTCGGAGCGATGGCACGATTGCGAAACCTTTTGGGAAATCCAAAAAAGGATTTGACTATTTGATCGGAACATTCCATTTGGGATGTTTTGCTAAAAATATTGCCCGCCGAGATTACGGGCTGTGTGGAGAAAGGCTTCCCGAAAGGATGTCCAATCTTGCCTGCCACACGCACACAAACACACACACACACGTGGTGGTAGAAATAATATCTGAGTGGTTGGGATAAAAACGGATTAGGGTTTTGATGCTGTTTTGGAAACCCAAAAATCAAACACCCAACACTCCATGTGGCAGTGGAACGGATGGCTTAAGGAACTGTGAACGTTCGACACGGACGGTTCCGGAGGGTCCGTCCGGGTTTGGTAGGTGGGTACCACCGGTTACGAAGATCTCCGATGGTTGCCAAAAGAATAATTGGTCCCAGGACCATCGGCCGGGGAGTTTAAAAAAGCGGCGCTCCCCAACAGACGCGCTTCTGCGATGTATTACTTCCAATAAAAGAAATCTTGGGCTTTGGTTCATTTGGCGATAATGATTGGCAGGATTGTCTGTTTATACCACCGAAACGAGGAATTCGGCTGAGCACGTCATAAAACACATCACGGCCGGGGTTTCTCCTGTGTTCTCTCCCGATCTACGACTCGAGATTATTCGTGAAGTATTCCGACTTACCCGACACACACAGAGACCGAGATGACCCATTTAGGGGCTACAGTTAGCACGCGATAAAAACGTCAAACAACCCTCCGAGGGCTAGAAAAGGAGGCCGAACATTTAATTTTTCTCTTACTGCGTCCCTCAGCGAGAACTGGCTGTGAGGGGTTCGAGGTAGGTGGGCTAAACCGCAGGCCGGGCATAAAGGAGCGCAGAGAGAGAGAAGAAACGCATTTTGCTGATTGTAAAATTTCTTCTGCTGATGTCAGGCCTTTGCCCGACTCGTGAGGGCCTCCCCCCGAAATCTTTAGCCCACCACATTATGGAAATACTTTCGCCAAGCGCAAAGCGTACACTAGATGGGACAGAAAGTTCCGTGATTTTTCAATAGAACTAGGTTTTCCAACTCGAAATATTATTCAGTTTGAGAGATTCATTCGTCACTTGTCAGGGTTTGCCGGACCTAAACGTGAAGTTTTGCGGATTAGCTGGGAGACATTTCACAAGGTTGGAAGGAATTTTCTCTACCTCTAGCGAAGACTCCGCGGAACTCGAAGTGGATTGCGAAGACATGAACGATCCACAATACAGAAGATAGTCGATATCGCCCCCAATGGGAGATATGTTAAAGTCCCGAGACTTTTCACCTCACGTAGTAGCATCTTTTCGCCCCCTGCACAGGATCCGTTTCACTTGGCGCATAAAAGGGCAGCGCAGACAGACACAGAAAAAGGTAAAATGAGCAGCTTAGCTGTTCGACCCCCTGCCCGTGTTCCGGTACGTTTTATTTCTTCTGCTTCTTGGGTCGGAGTCGCGCGCACTAATGACGAGAGCGCGCGCGCTAAGCAAGGCAATCTTTTTAGGACACTCTTCGAGAAGAAAAACCGTGCCGATGACGGAGGGCGAGCGGCCCGTCGTGTGAAAATGAGTCTTTAATTTTTTGTGCGCTCCTGCCTGCCTTCGGTCAGGCCCTACCTTGCCGCGCGGTTACAATGAATATCTGAAGTCTATGAATATTTTTATGCCCATCAGTAGATGTGTTAGGCATTTTATGCTGATAACGTGAGCAATCCGGCCCCGAAATGCAATCTGGCGGCGGCCGGGCACTGCAACACCACGGCACGACAGGGCCGCGAGCGCCGGCCCCGCTCTTGATGGCGTTGTTTATCTGCCATCTAACCTCTGGCGACGACCCTTGGCCGTGTGCATGAGTTTAATCAGGATAACAAAAATTTGTAGCCACCCGCTGGTTGGCTGGCTGGCTGGCTGACGGGGCCTGGGCCGAAAATTGTCGACCTCCGTTCGCTCGAGTGGATGTGGTGCATCGGGCAATAATGTTGGATTATGTCGTAAAGTTCGACGCAACGACGCTGGCGACCGACGGACGCGAGGTTCGCGCGTGAAAGCACGGAGCAGCAGCCTTTTTCGGCGGGCGCTTCCTTTTCGCAGGCTTTCGGCACGCCAGAGCCATGCGAAAGAAAACCCGCCCCGCCCGCTTTAAACGGGGCAAGGACACGTGAAGGGCACGACGGCGTGTCACGCTCGCGCCCGAATTTGCGAGTCACGTGAGCCCGGCCCCGAATGGTATAATTTGAACACACGGTCGCCGCTTCGCATGCCGCCGCCGCTGGTTGTTGGTTGGTTGTTGCTGGGTGATCCACACATATATCTGTCTTATCTACGGGTTCCGTGGGCCACCACCACCCGGCGGGCCCGCCGTGAGGGTGGTGCAATTTTTATCACGGCCAATGTTTATGCTCCCATAATTGGTCTGATCTGATATTATTTCGCAACCGCCCCGTTCGCCAACGTGTGTGTCACGGCTTATGGTCGTAAAGTGTTGGAGCCGCGTGACCCACCACGGCACGGGGCTATTAAAACCGAGCACACGAGGAGCTCGCCGGTACATAAAGCATCTCTTGAAAATTTGCAAAACGCGCTTCCGATGTCGCGGAAGGGATAAAATTTATTTTTTTCTTATCCCGGCCCCGGTTGATTCGCCGTTTGCATCAATACGCGCCCCAGTCACGTTCGGGGCGCTGTTTATTGACCGTTGCTGGTTGCTGGTGTTTGCATCAGGCAAACCAGTTTGCTTCCTCGAGGTGTGCCCATATATTTTTGGGGAGCGATTTTATTGTTTTTCCTAGGCTATTTGCTTTGGTTGTTTTATGTTGCGCTTTCTTGGGTTGTTTGGTTTTCGCAATCGCAAGAAAGAATTGTTTCCGCTACAGTCCAGCATAACAAAACCAAGGGCGATCAGGTTTGAAAAAATTAAAAGTTCCACATTTAAAACTGCCTAACGTCAAATGCGCCTGAAAGTATGCAACAGAAGTTGCATCGCAAAAAGTGTATCCACAGTGTGCAGCTCCTGTTGCATACTTTCGGGCGTATTTAATGTTAGAACTTTTAATGGGTTAAAACTCTCCGAAGGTCACGATACGAACCTGAAGTGATCGCAACGCGCGATCTTCTAGCCAGTAGCTGGCGGGCTACGGATAGGTCAAAGTTTTTGAGCACTTGTTTTGGGGCCCTAGGGCCGTCGCATGTTTTTGGGGAAATGCAAGATCTTGTCGCGTCGTCGCGTGCCCAGAGCCATCGTGATACAATGAAAGAAGGGCGCAAGAATTAATCCTAATTGGTGAGGACGCCTTCAGCCTTAGTTATCCTTGTGGGGCCCAAAAAAAAGTAGTAAAAGGCGTATGAGGCGTGTGGTGAGAGTTCCAGACGATAAAAAGCAGAAGGTGTGCCTGGGACAATCAATAACTTCTTCCAGCCGCCTAAAAAAATACGAGGCAGCCCAATTATTTTTTTCGTTTTGAGTCGAAATTCTTGTCAGGCAAAATCAAGGCAATAAATATTCTGTTTCTGTTTCACGGACACGTCAATTTTTCCTTAGTTTGCAAAATTGCTAAAAAAAATGGCCGCTGTTTGTTCATATAAATCTTGGCCACTTTTTATCGCGGTGACAAATTAGCAATGGACCGTGGCGTGTCCTTGAGTAACACCGCCATGCCCGGGCTAAAAACTAAGTTATTAATCCACTGCGAGTGCGCCTAATCGTTGTTTGCACGAACCCCAACCTTCCTGGCAGCACTCTGTTATGTCAATATAGAACTTGTGCGAAGGATCAGTCCGGTGCCAGGAATCCTGTTAATACGATTTGTGTCGCACAAAGGCCACGGCCTCACTCCTGAAGGCCATCCCCACACGTCAGCTCGTTAGAAACCGGGCGCGGTGCGAAAGTTTCAATCCTCGCCCCCATTATTTCTGAGCCGTGTCGTGCTGCTGTTGTGCCTAATACAATTTTTCTCGTGAATCCCAGATTCGCGAGCGCCTAAGTGCGCCAGTGCGGTTCGATGAGGTCATGTGCTTCCAATCCGAAATTTTAATTAAAAGTATTACCCATTACGGAGGAACATCTCCTCCTGCTGAGTCTCGGGACCGGGGCCCGAGTGCTGAGGTGCTAATATTTAATGGATATTTATAGGCTCCGCGCGCGTAAGATGAGGTGCACGGCGAGGAGCTCCAGCTTCCGGCCGGTGAAATGCCCGGCACGTTAACAGCACGTCCCGTGTTGCGGTACAAGGGCAGGTACAAGGAGTTGACAACTTAGCGAAAGGTTTTTCAGCCTGGCTCTGGCTGTGACAAGAGTCAAGTGATTTATTGCCGGTTGGGATTTTACGGTAGCTGGAGCTTTCCATTCTAGGCGACCGATTGCCGGTGAAAGTGTTTTCCACCTTTTCCACCAGCCAGCCCACCGGGGCTTTACGACCATCCTCGCCCACCCCTCCCTGCGAGTGGGCTGCGCGGCATTAATTGAAAACTGAAAGATTCCGTGCTAACAAGAGGAATCCCTTTTGTGGTGGCCCCGTGCCGAGGGCGAGGCCGTCCGCCGAGAAATGGCATATCCATTAGCAGCGGCGGTGGGCGTACAGCGCGCCCTCCGCCCTCCCGAAAGCCATAACCTCAAACCGATTCAAGTGGTGCTTCTCCGGAAAGGCAAATTGTAGCAAATAATCGTATTGAGGAGGAACCTGCTGCTGCCGCTCGTTTACTTTTCCTGCTTCCCGCTTCTTTTTCTTCTTTTTTACTGTTTGGTGTGTGGCGCTTTGCTCGTTGCATCAAAAGTACGGCTCATAAAAATGGTGAAATGGGCGCCTCTAAATCCACCGACCAAAAACCAAGAGCCTAACGCGGGGCGGGACGCTACGCTACGCCATTGGGCCCGTCAAAATGGGCAACAAACGGGGCGCAATGGGCAATCCATGCTATCCATAATTGGAAAAGGCATTAATCGTCTTATAACGACACATAAAAACATCGCCAAATCCTTGCCGGCGGGAATTTGCGGTAGCAGCGCTACGTGGGTTGGCAAATGGCGAACCACAGCACGCACATACAGTACTTTTGGCTGGAATTCTTAAAAAGGTCTCAATCGAGGCACTTTGCAAAAAAAAATCATTTGGTTGAACAAGACTTTTGATATGATATTATTATAAGATGGCTGATTGAAGCATTGGCTTGAAACGTTCCAAAAATTAATTTCGTCTTTACAAAAATAAAGATGGCTGGCAATAAAACACTTCACATGTTCCTGAACGCCTTTTAGTTAGGTTTTAAAAGGAAATCATACTTTGAACACTTAGTTATTAAATTTATTTAGAATCTACGGAGATTTCGATCGCCTTCACTCGTCGTTTAAACAACTTTCCGTTACGAAAAATCTCTTAAAAACATAAAAAAGATACTCGTTGCTTACGTTGCCAACACGTACTCAGTACGCAGGCTTTCGCCTGACAACTCTCTTAACGATTTTAATTGACAGCTGAGTTTAAGCTGAATTAAATAAGACTTTGAAAGAGTTTGTTTTCCATAAAAATGCTTCTTTAATAATCATCCTCAAGAGGTCTCAATCCACGTAGTGCACTTATCCCGCACGAAAACCACGCACGTCTAACGTTGATCCGTTGTGTAGTATTTTAGCGGTTTCTTTTTTGCTAATGCTTTTTGCCGATAGCGCTTACCTTACGACCAGTAAAGAGCCTCGGTAAGCCTCCGGGAAGCCAGCCATCGAGTCAGCTAATGATAGTTTTGACATAAGTAACTGAGCCTAATGCAACGAGCCTCTTACTACAGGGCTACAGGTTTGGCCGAAAAAGGACATTAAAGGGCGGCGCGGCCAGCCGGCCGGGCTTAACGAACCATGTTGCGCCTAATCTTCACACTTGTCTTGCGTGTCGAAAAAAACGAAATGACCCTCCATTAGGTTAGAAAATGGCAAAAAAAAATCAATTATGCCATAAATTCAGTAATTTAAAATTCACCTAATCCCGGTGGATCCGTGGGCGGGGGCTCGCTATAAGCCTCGCCGATGGCATTGTTCCAATGCCAGCTCGAAAGCGGATTATGGCGCAAATAGTGCGACACATACACCACCGACCACTGGCGGGTTTCTACTACGCCCCATTAATGGTGGATTATATTTCCCATCTGGGGCGAAACGAGAGTGAGAGAGTGAAAAAGAAAGCCGAACGTGCGGCGGTGCACTTTGCACAATAAGGCAATGGGTGACGGCGCGCCAGGATGCGCCACAGGATGGTCCCGGCGAATGCCTAACATCTGCTCGATAATATTAGTGCTCATTGGCGGCGCGAGCGCTGAGCCGTCCGAACCGCCCGTGGAATTCAATTTCATGGCAATGAATTTTCAATTAAATTAACTAAAAACCAAGAACCTATCTCGATATCGGATCTTGAGACACCGGGGCCTCCAACATTAGGGGAAGCTATCTGCACATTTGGAACATTTGTTCCTAGAGCTAGGGTGACACGCGAGGTGACAAACTGTGTAACGTTTCAATCTCGGCCACTTGGCATCGAATTCTCGGTGCCCGGGCGCCTAACGAAGCCTTTGGCAGGCCACATAATCCACCCGAACGGTCTGTTTGGTGGTTGGCTTTATTTCGGAACTCGCCGAGGCCCGAGTACACGGGAGCCCTTCTGATAAATGGATATTTGAATAAATTTGGTGGCGCGTCCGGGACGGGAAGTTATCATAATGATCCGATCGGATTAATAATTCGCCGCCCAGCCACGGCGACCATTAAGTTCAGCTGTCACCCGGACATAATGAGCGGTTTCACCGTGTGTGTCTGCGGACCAGATTGCTCCGGGAACCGGCTCGAATTCGAGCTTGCCCAACAGCTGGAATACAGGACGTGCTGCTGCTGCTGTAGTTCCCTGTTCCCAGTTTGTGTTACGGATTAAAATTTTTAATGATTATCATTAAAGCAAGCAATCTGCGTGTGGACTTTAGAGACTTCACCGACTTCACGGGTTCTCGGTCCGGGCTGCGCGCATCAAACGCACGCACGTGGTGGCCGTGGATCGTCCCTGAAGCCACCGGGCAAAGGTGTTCATCCGAGGCGAAAGGGTGACAGATGACAAGCGAGAGAAGTCGCTGCCGCCGTCAGGGAATCGGAGACAGGGACCAAATATCCGGAGGCACAACCGGGGGCAGCAATATTAAGCCGGCAGTTCCTCGACGTCGCCGGGCTGGCGCTTCCAGGACCCTCGTTGTGTATGTGTTTGCATAGCGTCTTCCGAAGTCCGACGTGCGGCGTGCGGTTTGTGAGATGAGTTTCCGAGCCACACAATGGGGCAACCTCGGGAAAGCCCTCCGGGACCCTCGGGCGTCCCGTTCGGGGTTGGTCAAATTTTTCAATCGACGTTTAATCGACACACACACGCGGGCAGGACACACCATTAACCGTTCCGCACCATTTACGCCGTGTGCGGGGAGCGAAATTAAAACCGGAGTGTGAGCAAACAGAGACTGCGACGAACCCCCGAAGACCGAGTGGCTGGGGATTGCCGGCTGGTCTAGCATCGGGTAGTTTTCGGGAAGGGAAGGAAAATCAAATATTGGTGCAACTGACGTTCCCCGGGCAGCAGCGCCGGGCTTATGGATCGGGGCCGGTGACAATGCGCACAAAAATGCCACGAAGTGCTGGACGGCGAAGAGATGCGAAGCGAGAAGAAAGTTGCGGTTGGCCAGCGCCTAGGGCCTAACAGGAGTACCCACACTCACACCGAAGAACCAGGATGTAGTGGGTTGAGGGCGGCCATGTCGAAAGTTGTACCATTGTTCGACTCCCGGCCCCGGCTAGTTGGGTCCACTCGGCTTCGGTCAGAAAAAGGATGGTCGGAATTACCTGCAACGAGATGGAAAGCGATGCGAGATGGATGAGTTTTCGGCACGGTCGGAAGGCAGAAATTATGCAAAAATGGGTTAATTGGGGAAACGATATAAGTGGTGTGCACTTTGGCAATTAAAAGTTTTTTTGTGCGGATCGTGAACCCGGGAGCAGGGTCTGAATTTGCCGGAATCTGCACTCCATAACTAACCATATCACTTTACCTTTTCAGGCACTGTGTGGCCCTTTTTTCACATTTTGCTATCACTCACCACTGAAATACTTATTCTTTTGCGTGTGGCACAACTTTTTTAACTATGACTAAAGTCTTAATTTTTCCTCTTCACAATGGTTACTGAGACCAGCGTGTCGGAAAAGGACTTACGCTTCCTTTGATCGACTACGGCGCATTTGAAGCGATAGTAGTCGATCGCACCTAGATGAGATAACGACGTTGAATAATCATTCGAATTATATGTTTTTACATTTAAATCAAAATTTTAAAGCCCTACACACGCGAAAATTTGTAATAAATCATATTATTATTTAGAAATGTCCTTAATTTGGGTCCTTTGATCCTTAATTTGGCTTCCGATGATAGAACAGTGGGTAACGCTCGTCGATGCCATGCAGCTGACCTGGGTTCGATTCACGAGACTAACAAAACACTAAAACCTCTATACCATTACCCTTAGACTTAGGCAAGACTTTTCAACAGTATTATTTTGCTCACCTTGGCGTTAGCCTTGTACGAGGTGTATTCAAAAAGTAGTGATAATTTTGTATTTACGCGGGTGGCGTTTATTCGATTTTTGATTTGTGGCGTATTTATTGCTACTTATGTGCTTACTCACTTATGGTGAGAAGTTCGGCCATTTTGAGAAATCATGCAATTTTTGAGAGCTGTTTTGCTTGAACGCGGTTTGGCTCATGCTCGATTCTTGTCTATTCCAAAAGTAATTGACCACGAAACGGCCTTTTGAATTTTGGAAACAGGAAAAAGTCTCGGGGGGCCAGATCTGGGCAATACGCTGGGGAATATAAATCTAAAATCGAATATACGTAACACGCAAAAATAAAAAATTATCACTACTTTTTGAACACACCTCGTATTTAGTTAACTATTTTCTTAAACAGAATGAGAGAATTAAGGAGCTAAGAGGCATGTAACTACAAACATACCAACGAGCAAAGCGATCAAGCAATGCCTACAGATTAAGAGGCAAGCATTACGGATTACGTACAAGCGGTCCTCCAGGTTGCTTTCTTGGGGAGCTCCGAAGACGTTTGAGAACGCAGAAGAGAGATGCTATGATTAATGCTAACAAGAATGATAGCACGCGGGCTGATAGGTACGTGGCGAACGAAGGTTAAGACCGAGTAACCGACACTGTCGTCAAAGGCTGCCTTGAGGTCTGTGTCGCACCATATTTACCTACAGACTGTCGAAATGAAAGTAGCAACCGTTGATTGGCAATTGAATTAAACTGAACATGGTTAACGTGCTCCCGTTTTCGTATGGAGAAGCTGGCACTCTGCCGTTAATAAAATAATTTTCATGGAAAACAAGCTTCGGATCACGTAACTTTTCTTCAATGGGGCGTTAAACTGAACCTTCAAGGCTAGTTTGTAGAACATAATTAGAATGTACAGAGCATAAACCTAATGGATGTTTCGCATATCCGTCTTCATTCATCCCGTTCTCTTTCAACGCAAGCACTTTAATGATTTCTCAACATCTGAAACACTTTTTGGGAGATTTATATACATTTTTAATATACTTTTCCATTTTTTCCGCTAATGTACAATATGCTAGTTCTGTCCCTTGATCCCCATTTTGATGGTTAACAAATCGTAGGTAGTAGGGCAGAAACCCCGGTTTGCTCAATGATCGTGATGGGCATGTAATTCTACCTACATTTTGTGTAATTTGGTTTGCAATATGTTCGAAAATAACAATTTAATCATTTGCAGTGAGTGCTTGGGACCTGAAAAACCCACTGAGAAAAATCATGTTCATGTGAGAGTAGAGCGTCAATGAAAAGTAGCACAATCGACTCTAAGCTTTCCAGCACAAGTATTTTCATCTGTGAAAAAGATCCAAAATTCTGCTAACAGCTTATGAACCCATTGAACTCGCACTCTCAATAGCATATTTACCATCACCGTTCGGCCGTTTGATCAACAGCAGTGCAATAAAATCGAACCGATAAAGGTTTACGAAACTTAAACAATGCTACAACCTCTCCGGTTAATTGCAAACATCGAAGGGTTTTTCCCATTCATTTACCTACGCCGCTCCCGGAACGGGGTTTTCCGAAACAGGCCCGGCCCGTATGCTTCGCTGTTAGTGCTGCATTGTGCTGCTGCAGTGTGTTTGCACGGTGTTCATGTAAAACACTAGCGATAGGGGCACGGAAGACACGAGAGACACAGAGAGAGAAGGAGAGCGAGGCGGGCGCAAGCATTACACCATCCAGCGCCTGGCCGTTCCGCACCGGTTGGTTAACATATGTTCTGCTCAATCATTCACACCCCGCACGCACACGGAAGCAAGCGCGGAGAATGTCCTACCGACGGCCGATTGCGCGCGTTCCGGTAACATATTGGTTAATATTGGTTAATTAACATGCCTTCCGGGGCCCGCGCATTGAAGGGAGCATTGAACGTTTACGGGCGTAGGCGGTGTCGTAAAACAGGTCAACGACTTGTCGGCAGGACTTGATGCAGCCTGGGCCGTCGGCGTATCCTTCGGGTCGGGTATCGACCGCTGGCAGCCCAATCATCGAAGGGTGCACCCTCATCGACGAACTCTCCACGCGGTTTGCAGCTGGCGGGCCGGCCCAGTATGATTTACTGCGCCCCCTATGACCACCCTGGCCCCGACGCCCACGCCCAAGGATGGCTGTGTAATGTTCAACGGTAGCCGGAGCAGCAGCAAAAAACACAACACGAGCCAAAACTTGTCAAGAGCATCTGATCGGCGCGGGCCAACAACGGCGGGCGTCGGGCTGCGATAAAGTGTCGTCCATTTGTTTTACGCCCGCCCCGGGTTCGCTGGGGCCATTTTTGAGCGACCGTTTATGGCATGTTTATCGTGGACCGCCATTAAATTCAATTTCCCAAGCCCAAAGCCCAAGGATCGGCGTGCGTGCGGAAACGGTACGGTCCGGAGGTCCTGCCGGCTGGCCAGCGCCAACAACAATCGACCACCGACGCGCACTATGAGTCATCAATCGTGTAGGCGCGGCGGTTTATGCTCGCTGGGCGCTGGATTGACGAGAAACGAAAAAAGAACGGGAACGAGCCCTGCATAATCGCCCGTGTCAGGGGTCAGTGGTGTTTAAGGTGACCGGCGGTCATTTGGGCGTTCGGATTCCGGTTCGGACACCGTTTCCGGCTGGTGGCGGCTGGACACGTGCCAGCATTACATTTGTCTCGCCCGGAAGTCCAAAAACCCGGAAGCGAGCAGTTCTGGTCCGGGACTGAATTAATTACTCCGCCATTCAACGGAGCCGAGGGAAGCCACCACATTCCAAAGATCAATGAAATTTAATTTACCAAACCCCTTGTTTTCCGGACGATCCGGGGCGCGCAGGGATAGACATTCCGGTCGGGTGGAGGAACCCTTCGCCACCCGGAAGGTACACTGCGCAAGGAGTGCAAGTAGATGCGAAACGTCACGCCGAGCAATTGACCCATCGGTGAGTCTACACAACAGTCACGGACAGTCCGCCGAACAGTCGGGACAGATCTTACGGACCACGGGACACGGTACCACGGTACTCCAAGGACGAAGGAAAAATTTAATTTAAACGATTGCGCCAATTTATTGTAAAGCAGGCAGGCGGCTGGTGAGCGAGTAATTAAAGCGACGACCGAGCCGAAGCGAACTCTGGAGGCAATTTTTCTCGGGGGCCCCTTTCGTAGATGGTGGACCTGGGCTACCGTTTTGGAGTTCGGGTTTTGGTTTCGTTTAACGCAACATGGATTGAAAAGTCGCGGGCCCTTTCCACCAGAAAAAGTCCAGCGAGTCATGTCTAGCAGCGTTAGTTTGATGAGACCCTTCGCATCGATACTACTATGGCCAGAACCTTTCGGAAACCTATGAACACGTATGTTCCAATTTTGGAATTGGTTCGAAAAGCTCTTTTATGGAATAACCTTCGTTCGTTTCGGCCCGTTTCTCCACAATCCACGTCGGTTAAAAAATGAATAAATCAAGGTATACTCTCAAGACGCTGACGTTACGTAGCTTGAAATCTCCGAAATCACTGTATCACCATCGCAGATTTGCTGGTTCCAACGAACGGGCCATGGGAACTTTTCAGTCCATGAAGCATGTTAAAGAAAGGACATTTTTAAGGCGTCGGACAACAGCACGCGAAACCTCTGTGAAAGATTTACGATAAAAATCCAGCTTTTTTGTAGCTCGTAAAAGATAGCCTTTCCATTCTGAGAGACGCAACGTCTGTCAACGCCGTAACGCCACCGGACGCCTGAAGCGCCTAGGCCCCCGTCATGTAGCCGTGAATAATCGTAAAGCCTAGCGTTGTTTACGGACGCTCCGGCGCGCAACAAAATGGCTCAAACACCGTTCGCCGCTTTCCGTTAAGTTCACAAGAAACGCTAAAACACAGTTTGACACAATATTGAGATTTGATTTCCCGGGGCTTAATTATTTTCATTCCAAATGCAAAGGCAAACACAACAACGGCGCGGCACCAACCCCGGGCGGGAGAAGGACATTTCTGCGCCGTGGTCGTCGTCGCCGTGCTGTGCCCACGAGACGATGAATAATTCCGGGCCCTGGTCCCGGAAAATATGCTAAGCGTGTGCTCCGTGGACAGCAACGGTTTGGTGATGGTCTCGGCGCGAGAAGGAATGGATTTTCAGAGCGAAAATATATTCCACCAACCCTGAAGCCTAGGCTGAACGGTGTGGAAAAGCTGACTTTTCAATCCCCCCGCCCGGTGTGGCCGTGTTCAAACTTGGACAATGCAATTGTCGTGGACCATTAGGCAACGGCAAGCGCGGTGTGACGGGGAAACTTCACAAAACCTTCGGCCCGCCGGAGCCCGAAAGTTGCGCCACCATTAGCGATTCGTCCCCGTGTGCGCCAGAACACCTAGAAGCCGGCGCCGGAGCGCCCAAGTCCATTACTAAGAATCCGTCGCCGATGTTCATAATTTTCGCCGGCCTCCCCAAGGTGGCTGATTCGGGAGAAAATAAATGTTGTGCTTCGAAATAAATTTGTTAGCGAAATGTTTTAGTGCGCCTCCCTTTCCGGGTGTACCGGTGGACGATGTGGACAGGAAGCATGTGCCTTTTAAGGATGTGGATAAATAAATTAGCACCATCAGCATAATGCACACGCCGCCGGCGGCGGAAGGAGTGCTACCCGGGGACTCGGGGATTCGAGAGTTTGAAGAAACAACGGCTGCAATAAATTGCCCGTAAACTAATGAGATCGGAACGAGTCGCACTCCGTTCTCCGTGTGTGTTTAATTACAGGATTTTCGCTTTGTAGGGTTTTTATTGCAAAACTCTTGCCAAAGTTATAGGAGAACATATTAAAAAAAACTCGCAGTCTTGCCATCTGCTGAGGGCTGCGAAGTTACAGAGAGCCTGGATTACGTTACTATTACCGAAAAACGCCAGAAAGTATGCAATCGAATGTAGCTTCCCGGTTGGCCGATGTTCCCCTGTTAGTTTTGCTCGTTTTTCTTCGCGCTGTATGAAAACTCATTTAATCCGAATTTATTGATTCTAAGGTTCGGCTCGCCGTTTGCGCGACTCTAGTGCTTCACGCTATCGATCGCGATCTCTTCAGCCAATAGATCTCCATCATGGCCTGCTCGCTTATATGCAAATAAAAAGTGCACAAGCGCAGGGCAAACTAATTTATAACGCAACTGCAACTGTGTCAACAGTGCAAGAATGAATCACACCTGCGGGCATTTAATCTAACTTACAAGCGCTTTAACACACATTGTTTTATGCCCTCGGTGGTGTGCAAAAAGCTTGAGGTCCACACAGAAACAAAAACGTACCGGTACCTTTCTACTGTTGATATGTCCGTCCGGACGCTCGTTTTGCGTGTCGATCGGTTTCACGAGTGTCACCCGACGCCTTTTCCAACTATATATATGATACAAGCATTCGTGTCATCGTCCACAGAGGGTCCGTTTTTTCAGCCCTACTCTGGGCGGCCGCGTGATGCAAAACATTCATTGTGGAATCCTCTCTGGTTAGTTTTTTACTTTGGCTGGTCCGTTTCGTTTTAGAACCGAAAGCGTGTGCGGTGCGCATTCCTTTCTGGGGGGGTTTCAGTGCGGCCAGCGTCCAGATTTCGGATTCCGTTTTTGAATATTTAACATGTTGCCCGGCCGCCGACCACTGAGCTGAGCCGCTGAGTTTTCCCGGCACCAACCGGCGGGCTGTGGCCGTGCATCTAGCAACATGCTTCATCAGCTTTGTGTCCATTCGCGCAAACATTGTATCAGCGCGCTCTCCACGTGAAAGGTCCGTGGTTGCCGGCGTCGGCTCAACGCATTTTTTGTCATTATTTGTTGACAGGTTTTTCCCGCCCGTGCCGTGCCGTGGCAGAACACGACCACCATTTGTAACTGCGGCAACATAAGCCTCCACCGAAAGAAAAAAAAACGTGTGCTTAACTGTGCAGAGCTAAGAGCTAAGCTTTGGTTCTACGAAATAACTGTTGCCCAGCATGGCGAAGGCAAACAGGGTGTGCTTTTGGGAGATTTACCGGCATTCCAACATGACTTCTTGTGGCACACGGAGAACGGAACGGGCAGGATGTACGCACACAGTTCCTACTAATCAAGCTCCCAAGCCGTCTTCTAGGAATGTTGGCACCGTTCTGGATCTTGAGGCGTCTGAAAAGTCAATGATACTCGATGTGCCGGTATGTGCCCCCTGAGGAACCTGGACACTGGCCCATTGCGTGTTTACACATATTTTAAGATATTTACACTGAGTGATGAGCACAAATAATCGGCACAAGTATGTGTTGGTTCTGCCGTACGGTATATGATTTCTTAAAATTCGGTCGATCCGGATCCGGATGCTTGATATGTCGATATTCTGGTGGTCCTAACTAGCCTTCGTCGAATGTTTTATTAGCCTTTTTCGAGTGATTCTGTACTACCTTCATTTTTCATTGCATTCGAAACGTCCATACAGACTCTAATACCATTCTGATGTTCTTTAGACGGTAGGATCTTCCATCAGCATACTATACTACCTCATAGTTCTGAATAAATTCTCTAGCCAAGACCCATACTTTGTGGTGCTGAACGGATCGCATAGTTTAACTCAAGCGAATGCCCACCCTGTAACGTATTATAAGAATTACAATTCGTTGGAATGTGTCCTTGGTTCGTGTTCCGAAAGATCCAAACCTACGGATAACCCTTTTGGAAGAGGCTCATAAAGTTGGTTCACGATTGGTCACGGCACGGCACAAAACGTGCCAAACAACCGAAAGTGCAGATTGGAACATTCGTCGGAAATCGCTGATAGCGCGAACTTAATCCTTGCCGAGCTCGTACAGTTTACCTCGTTCCCGAGCACAGCGCAAGCCGTACCGCAGGACACGAAATAGGTAAAAGAAGCTATCACCGAGCGGTTGGTGACACTTGCATACCTTGCACCCAATTAGACGCTTCCCCGCCGCTCGTAGCCCTCGCGATCGGGGTCTGGCTCCTGGGGTGTCCTGGCGCTGCCTGGAAGCTCAATACAATATGCTTCCATCACGTCGTCGTCCGAGGCGGGTCCGCTTGTGAGCCGCTGCCTCTGTGGTCGCATCATAATCGCATGCGGTTTGACATTTGGTTCTAATTTACCAATTCCGATTCTTAATTTGCATAATGATGTGCTCCGGCCACTCAAGCTGGCCGTTCACCCTGAGAGCACTGGAGTCTATTATGCAAGCCGGGTGACTGCAAAAATGGTGTTTAAACTAATAAAAACCGCTTCGGGCCATGCGATACGTATGTGCCATTGTGGACGGCCGGGTCCCTCGGGAAGGGGACGAATCGGAAAACAAGGGAAAACCCCGGGCACCTTGGTTGGCATGACGAAACCACGAACGATAACAACCGGAACCTATTAGGAGGGGGCATGGAATGGATTCATATGGCAACAATACAACAACCAGCGGGGAAAAAAACACGAGTGTATCTCGAAAGTTTCGGCGCGGTGTTGTGCGCCCGAAGTACCAAGTCCTGTAAAAGTCTCGAAAGGAGTAGCGAACTGAACCCGTTCCCTTGGACTTGGAAGGTAATAAATCACGGACCTTGACTGGTGTGTGAGGGACTCAGGTCGGCTCCCGACTCAGGGGTCTGGGCCGGCAGTCTCTTTTTGCTTATTATAATAATAATTAATAATCATAAATATGACACGAGGAGGACGCCAAACGCAGAACGCAGTCCTTCGCCGGCCACCCGTGACAATACGCGGGTCTACGGTATATCGCCTCGCCTCGTGGGTCTCGGCGACAGGAACCGGTTTCTACTTTTTGCCCGGGGGTTCCCTATGAATAAAAAATGAGCTATATCAGGTTACAGATGATGTAGGGCCCCGGTGTTGTCGCTCGCCGGGCCGGGGCCCTGTTCCTGTTCCGGGGTATCGCTGACAACCGTTTGTTGTCGTCGGTCCGTTGGGCCGGTCCGGAGGTCCGGATAGGGTAGCGACTCCGGACTCAGTAAACGTCATCGGCCATTAGGGTAAGAAAGGGAGCGACGATTTGTGGCCACTTTCCGGAGTAAATCATAGGTAAATTCATACGGACTTTTTTGCCGGTCCCCGGGGATCCCGGGGTTCCCCGCGTGATGACGAACTACTGTGCAGACAATGGCCGAATGGTGCGGCTGATGAAGGCCCCGTTTCCGGAACAATCAATCCACGAAAAGTGCTTACGTTTCCAGTTCTACAAGAACATCAATGTAAACAAGGGCTTTATGATGGATACCCAAGTGGTGCTTTAAAACGGTTTGTTTTTCATTGTTTATTCAATTGTTTTATTTTTAACAATTCTTTGAACAGTTTATGGTTTTCAATCATTATCTGTTAATGTTGTCGATTCGATTCAATTAGTTGTGTAGGTTTTGGTCTCTTAAGTCTTCTCTTCAAAAGAGGTTCGCCCTTCGTAACGTTTTCATATTATGTTAACTGTTTGCCCGTTTATCTGCTCCTTTTCCAATTTTTGTAAATTAATTTTGTTGTTTTAATTCAACTTCACAATAGTGTTGGCTCTTTTTCGAGTGGCTCTTCTAACGACCAGTTTTGCATTATTCTTCACCATTGTTTTTCTTATCATCCTTTGAGTAGTTTCGTCATTTCATTGTTCATAATCGTTTGCAATTGTTTTGTTTCCAATAACACGTCAAACAGATTATTGAGCCCTTCTTTGGTGAGACATTACTCCAAATTGAACACAATTAGTTGAATCTTTTAGTGTCCCTCTAGACCCTTTATAGTTGGAAAGATCCGAAAGAAAATGCGGGAAGAAAAGTTTCTGTCGGTGCAGCAGCAACTTTTGCAACGGACTGTTGGTCCGCCGCACCCGTGTCAATCAGGAGATCGGAAGCAAACTGGTATTGACGTTTTTCTTCGCGACCCATTACTTGATCATAATTTTCCGGTCCCCATCTGATTATGTTGTTTGAAAACAGGCTCACTGGGCAGTTAAATTTCGCAACCTTTCGTAGTAGAGTATAAAAGTCTTGGAAACTTTGCGAAACACTGGGCCAGCTCTGGTGTACCTTCGTCTGTCATTTTTTTTGCTTCTCTCCTGAGCCACCGTTCGCCACCACCAAAAGGATTTCCATTCCATTTTTCATTCGTCGTACGCTGGTGTCGCAAAGGCAAAAAGCTGCAAAATATACACGCCAACGAAAGGGAAGGCCAACTTTTTTTTGCGTTTTCGTTTGGTTGAAATTATGAAAAATTAAGAAACTGCTTCTGTCAGAAATCACATCGGTAGCACCCGCTTACCACCCCGCGGCCACTGGGTCCACGCTGGGATTGCTAGGTGTGTGTCACGTTGTTTCCTGTGGCACCGGAGTATTAACATTGTTGAACAAGGCTTTACTGTAATCAAATTTCGGCGCGAAAGCGCGCGGACAGCGCACAATGAAGCGGTAAAAGCACGGCAGGCGGGCAGGCTTAGCGCTGCGCTGCACACCGAAGGTCCTTTTTTTAATTTGGCGAGCAAAAAAGTTTACATCTCTCCGAGGACTTCTGGGGCCTCCCGCTAAGGTTGACTCAGAGTGGCATCATTGCGGCACAAGTAATAAAAAAAAAATGGCGCAATAACATCGTGCAACAACGTGGAGGAGTATAAAAATCCCGGCAACACGATCATTCAAAGTTCAGCTGCCTGTTTTTTTTTGCTGCGGCAAAGCCCCAATGTCACAACGACCTTCAATGGCCTTATGTGCAGTTTTGTAACCGATCAATTACATTTATTTGTCCCGTCAAAGGG
This sequence comes from Anopheles bellator, assembly GCF_943735745.2. Lineage (NCBI taxonomy): Eukaryota > Metazoa > Arthropoda > Insecta > Diptera > Culicidae > Anopheles > Anopheles bellator. The sequence goes on along the minus strand of NC_071285.1, from coordinate 22,988,682 downwards.
TTCGTGCTGGCTGCCAATAAATCCGCCATAATCAAAACGAGACCGAATTAATTTAAATACTATCACAATTTCCACCTTTGGTACGATTTCCATCGCGGCCGGGCACGCAGCGTTGTTGAGCATTAAAATAAACACACCGGAGCCAGGACAGGACACCTTCGCGGGCCCGGAAGTGCTTAAACCAATCATAAGCCAATGAATATGGCGGCGGAAGCAACCCGAACCCGGTGGCCCATTTTGATGCGTCATTTTAAATAATGTTCCCGGCCTGGTACACTAAGCAGACGCAGGTCCACGGGTAGCTCGTGTGTCTCCTGGGGGCGAGCACGCGTGTGAGTGGGTGTATGTGTAAAAAGGACCTCGCGTGAAAGCGCACAATTAAGAGAAACAGAATTCATCCTGGGACTTTATCGTTTCGGTACACTTCGGCGGCGGCGATGGCGGCGTTCGTTCGTGTTTCACGATAAATTTAGTGGAATGTTTTATTTATTTCCAGCAACTTGGCCGCTCGCTCGCAATATTTACCCGAAAGCCGGGCCTCGGGCCCCCTTTTTCTTCCGTGCCGTGCCATGCGGGCCGCGGCGACTTCCGAAAAACGTGGAGAAAACGGCGTGTAACATTTGTTTAATTTCAGAACACAGGGATTGCCGGTTGGCACACTCACCTCTAACAAAAACAACCCAACAACTTTTGGGGGAGGGAGGGCTTGTTAACAACAGCCACGCCCGGCTTCAAACGGGGGGCCGAAGAAAGCCCTCGGGCCCTGCAAAGTAGGTTTGACATTTATTTGCTGATAAAGCGCGTCAAAAAGTAGTGCTTAGCGGTAATGATATTTGTGGACGATACCGCGGGGGCTTTCGTCGGTCAGGCACGGTTTCAATTTAACTGATATATGGTATGTAGATACCTTGTTGATTAATCTTTGAGCCACTCTAGCACCATAATGGTAGTAGAAAAATTATTATTATATTAATCTTTTATATGTGAATTGTTTCACCACACGAATAGGGGTCTATCCACTCATTCTCAGTGTTTCAAGCGTTAAATGGTACACTCGTTGCCACATGATTACATAAATATTTAGTGTCGAACATACTACGTAACAGGAAACCAGCAACTAGTGTGCTTTGTTACCTGTAGCCAACACCACTGGCCGGTGTGAGTCCTACCACTTTTGTCCACGGAATAATTAAAATTAAATGAAATATTGAAGAACATCATCCCTCAAACAAAACGGGAAAAAACATTAAAACCCGACAACTCCTAATATTGAAAGCAAAGAATTAAAACTTCGGGCAGATCAACAAAGTGGAAACTACAAACTAGGCAGTCGATGGAATAAAAGGACTTTTATTATTTGTTTAATGCTAGTTTTGTTTTTTAAATAAACCCAATTGAAGCCCCAAATATTTCTCATTTCGAAATTACATTAGTAGAACCCAAAACGGGTTGTTATATGCACCGTTTTGTTGAAAAATTTGATGTATTTTTAAAGATAGGCTGATAATGCCTCTCTTTTAGAATTCTTGGAATTTCGGAACACCTTTTCCGTTGTCCGATTCTGGTCGTTTATGGTCAATCGCTAGCTTCGAACGATGCAGTTGTTGACAGTAGCGATCCGAATTTAGTATTTAGCCACACGGGAGCAATTCATAATAAGCGATTCCTTTCAAGTCCCACCATAGAACTTTCCCAGTTTCAAGTCCCAGTAGAATTTCCTGGCAGTGAATCCTGCTTTGACCCCCGGTTAAGATGCTTCACCACGCTCAGAGCACGACCACGTTTTCACACAGTACCCATCCGTTTTAAGAAATGGGTTGATGTTATTCCGTTTGACCAAAATAACGCAGATGGAATTTTCGATCCAACCTTTTTTTTGTGTTAATGCGTCTGGCACCCAAACATCGATCATCTTTGTGAATTCAGCTTTGTGCTAATGGCTTACGTACGTTGAAGCTGTTCGATCGATACTTCACGAGACATTGATCACTAAATAAATCTATCGTGAGAATAATCGTATTCTTTTTAACCAACTTTATATCATTATTATTTATCATTGAGCTTTTTAATATTTACGAAAAAACGCAAAACTAGATATCAGTATCAGATCGCCATTTAGGCTGGTCGTGCAATTTCAATTCGAAAATCCCACCACAGCTGGTCAAATTTGTGTCATTGATAAGAAGAAAATCCCTTATGGGAACCTGATGGTATTTCAGCTTCCAGCTTTCGTCTCTACTAAAAAGATGTTAAGCACATTTAGAAGAAATGTATTCAACATTCTACTTTCCGTCAGCAAACATCAGTGAGCAAGTCCCGTTAGCAACCATAACAAACGCCACCGCTCTACGGCATTTGGATTTGAACAAATTCGGCGATCGTGTAACAACACACGCCTTTGGACACAGCTATCCAGTAAGCCTGCGCCATCTTTCTCCGTTCGCATAAAAAGCAGAGAAAAACGACTTACTTTATGTTCGTTCGTTAGTTTTTTTTTTTTTGAAGCCCCACGACATAAATCCGGTCCTTACACCGTACCGTACCGCACACAGACGCAGGCACACACTAAATCCTTTTCATAAAAGAAGTGCCGTCGACCGTTCGGCGATTTGATGGATAGAGAAGTTTTCGAACGGGAAGCGCTTTTAAATTGGCGCTGCTTCAGCCATCCGGACCATTTTCCCGGTAACCCATTCCCGGCGCAACACATTCCCGAATGGCTCCGTCCGTTCGTCCGTCCGTCCGGCTCAAGCGGGACAACTCCATCCCATGCCAGCTTCGAACTGAAAGCCCGCCAGAATCCTTGGGTCCTCGCCGGCCGGACGGATGGTCTCGAACGGTCGGCTCAATGGAGACGGCACACGGATGGAAGGATGGAAGAGAGAGGATGCACAGGATTGTCACTTGTGTCTTCCCCGGTGCCTAACTGTGAGCTGTCACGGCGTGGCATGATTCTTTGTACCCGTCAGCCAACTTGTGGTCCACCGGCAGGCGGCAGCCATTTTCAGACGATTTATTCATTATCCTTTGACTGGTGAAAAGCACTCAGCTTCAATGATAAATCACGTTAGCGACAAAGAGACGGATCCGCGAAAGGGACGAAAGGAAAGATAGGGGCGGGGGGGGGGGGGGGGGGGGCGCGCGGGTTGGTTGTGTGTTTGAAAAGTGCTCCTTTTTTCGGTCCGCTGCATCATCCGCCACAAAACGTGCGTAATCGAGCACACGTTCGCAGCATTGCGCCGGCAGACACACAGGTAAACGGCGCCGAGCCGTGTCCTTTATCCCGGATTTCTTAAACGTCCTGGATTCTGGATTCGAATTGCTCCGGCAGCCGCGTAAGTGGGTTCCGGGCCCGACAGACAGTGGACAGTAAACAATCTGTCACGAAGGCCCGAGCTAATGATTATGATTAATTCCGTCTAATGACTTACAGTCGTTGGCGACTTCAAAGCCCTAAATCCGGACCAGAGTGCCCTGACATTGATAAACAATCGAAGGCCTACCAATGCAATCAATGCCGTTAGCACCTAGCCAGGAGCCGGCCGTCCCACCCATCATCGTCATCGTCGTCGACAACCCGGTCAGTGGGTGATAGCACAAAAAGAATCGGTAATTCGTGATTGCATTGCGTGCCAGAAGTCGGTTAGGGCCGGGCCCTTTGCACGATCTCCGGCACGATTTATTGACAACCAATTTAAAGCTGTCGTGAGCTAGTGAGTGGCTCATAGAAATAGTTCAAGGCTATGTTTGTATCAGTAAATCATGTCGGCTTTCGGTTTTTAATGCCATGTCGAAATGATTGAGCATCGGGAGCATGATCGTGCACCAGAGGCCTCCGGAACCACGCTGATAAAATTCGGTTCAATTATCCAGCCGGTGCGATAGCTCCTCCTGCCGCCATGGTGGCCATGGCGCAAACACATACCACACCATATGGTTCGGGGCCCCCTTGGGCAGCTGTTCCACCCTACAGCCAGACAGCTCCCGAAGAGCTCAAGTGGAAGAGCGAGTGCCCGTCGTACTCGAGGGCAGGTATGGATTTAAATGCGGGCTCAGCGGAACCGCTCTTTTCAACAGCTCCTTAATTGATGTCAATGAGCGTTAACAATCCTCCGCTCGGTCTGCAAGACGCGCGTCTAATTAAAATTTATCTACTCAAGCCGCGCTTCTCCCTCTCACTCTTTCGGAGCAGGAGCCACTACGCGCCTTCCGACGGACCCCGCGGAAGGATGAGGCAGAGCAGTGATGATGCGCAGTAACCGCGTCCGCTCTAATGAACTCCAATGCACCACATACCATCGGAGTTCGTTAGCGCGCCGAAGGAACGATGATGCATCAAAATGGAAATAATTTGAGCCAGAGAGCCCGAGCCAGTCGCTCTAAAATATGCTATAACCCTCGATGGAATTGAAGATCCCATCGTGTCGCGGTTGCCACCCGCATACGGGCGGCTCTGACGATGGCGCGTGTGGCGACATTAGAGCACTGTGAGCAACATTATCACTGTGGCCTCTCCGGTTGGGTGGATTTAATACTTCGGTGGCGGCCACTGAAAGGGAACTGAAACAAAGAATCCGATTTTTTTACAACTACAAACCACACTTTGTGTGGTGGTCCTGCTATGGGGTCTACTGTGAAGTCCCGATCCGATCATGTTCAAGCCGCTTTTACCAAGTCTAGACATACGAAATCGGATTTTTTGTTTCAAAGAAATCAGGTGTCTTTTATATTGAAATGAAAAATTCTATTTAATTCAAATTATGTGCCAACGCTAGATATACATTTCTCTCATCTCTCTGCCAAATCGTGGATTCCACGTCGAAAGAGTTCTTCGTCGTTTGGAGTGAACCTAATTAGTCATCCCAATTTCTGTCCCGCTCGTAGGAATTGAAGTGTCTTCTGGTCCATTCTGATCGTTTTTCGATCAATGCTTGGTTCAAATTGATCATTTGTTGTCGGTAGCGATCTGCAATGATGGTTTCACTAGGCTTTAGGAGCTTGTGATACATCACACCTTTCTGGTCCCACCAGAAAGTCCTTTTTTGAAGTCCTCTGACACTCTTGGCTTGTTATATTGGCTTGTTAAACTAGCAATATTTTCATTTTAAAACGCAAAAACAAACGCATTTTAAGAGTACGTAGTAGAAAAGCCTTCATCGCCACGAAACTCCATTTTCATGTGCAAAACTCGACAAAGTTTCAAACTAAATTAATTTTTTCTAACCTTCTTTGCTTAACCTTCTTAAGTTATCATTCCATATTAAAATGAGAAAGATCATTAATTTTGTCTGAATAACGCCACAGAAACAAATAACCCCCAAAATCAGGTAGATGATCGTTTGTGAACGAAACGAAACTTAGTTGTAGCCCTAATGCTAGTCTCCTAGTATAGTTGTGGATTTTTTCGCTTCACTTACGCTGTATCTTCTCACAACTTATTTCTCCGATGGGCATTTGTTACAGACCACCAGGTCGAGAAGCACCACCGACCCACCGTGCTAGCGTTACACAGGCAGGTTACACCTGCTGCATACATTTTTGCTTTCCGCTAGACTGCGCCGTTCGATCGCAAACAGAAATCAGGGCGCGGTGCCACCGTGCATTTGGGAACTTCATCCCATTTCTCTCTTCATCGTCCACGTCCAGTCTCGGTATGCTAAGAAGCAGCGTGCCTGGGAACGTTCCACTACTTGCCCGCGTGATTGCTATTCAAAGCAGAGATTTGTATCGTCCGTATCCTGTGCCTCGGGCACAGGGGAGCATCGTGTCCACCGGGGGCACCCGCGTGTGTCTCGGTACACCAGATCCGTACAATTCTTAGTTTACGCATATTTTACCGAAATCGCTGGCGAAACGCGGCCACCTTCCGCAAACGAAACGTCCGTTAGATCGATGGGTCGATTGACCGGGATTACGTAAGCCAATCCATCCAGCCGGATGGACCGGAGCTGGTCCGCAAAGCCAACCGAGAAGTTTCAACCACAAATCGACGGTGCTTAACTTACCGTTTCGTTTGCCAATTGGGGCGCACTTCATGTTAGCATAAGGGAGCTGCTCCGAATTCGGTTTAGTTACAAAATTAGATACAACTTACTGTTTCTATATCCTGAGTTGGGGACGATAAAATTAAAATGCTTCGCATCCAATTTCGCAATGTATCGGAACGCTTCACTATTTCACGCAGCCAAAACGGTTACGTTGGGCCAAAGAAGATAGCAATTGAAAGTGAACTAATCGTCGGAATTTCGCCGGGCACTAAGAGATTTCTTTGTCGGTGCGCTCTCTCCGGGCCCACCATAAAACGCAATAAAGTGGCCGTTAACATAAGTGAATGCGAACATTGCTGCTGCCTGGTTCCGCGTCCACCGACCCACCCCGTGTCCCGTGTCCCGTGTAGTCATTCAATTACAGGTTGGCGCTCACTAATGTTGGGCCCAGCCCACAGCCGAGAATGGGGCCGCCATCTCCGTCTCGTTGTATTAATAGCGTTCATTTCGGGCGGCCGGCAGGACTCGAAAGCACTCGGATGCCGTTCCCGCCATCAGCAGTTTTTGATTGCAACCAGCGAGGACGCCGACGCCGCCGAAAAGGTAAAGCTTTTTAGCTTTGGCCCCGGCGCCCGGTGCCCGGCGGGGCCAGCTGTAATTGACGCCCGCCCCCGGAAGCCTAAGACTTACTGGCGCAGCAGCAGAATTATAAACATTAAAAGGAATTTTGGGGAAAACTTTTTTATTCGCTCAGGCAGGAAAACACCCCGAAGAAATGGTTGGCCGGGGCCCGGGTTTCATCTCCGGTGAAGTGAGTGTGTCGTGGGGTCGGGCACATTCTGCGGTCGGCAATGATAATGTTGTGTAGCGGAGCGGTTGATAATCGCCCCACTTGGTTCTAAATGAACTGATTATTGCCCAGTAAACGGGGACAGTTGTTTAGCGATCAAAGGTGCGGAGCATAAAGCGGAGCTTATTCGTAACAGACAGAGGAGCGGCCGGGGACATAAAATGCATCGTCCTATCGCTCGATTGCACCAGCATTCCATTGCATCCATCCTGCATTCGGTGCAGCCGGTCGACTCAACACCTCGACATAATGGCGGCAGGCATAATGAGGTGAACGATGAAAGCACACGCTTATTAAGCAGCAGCAGACAAGAACCAGAGTTGCCCTTTTTTCCTCGACACCTCGCGCGCTTGAAAGGCTATCATGTTTCATGTTTCACCTTTCTGCGGCCCGCCCGGACCGACATCAAGGTCGGGCTGCAGGAGCACCCTCGGAACGCATCCTTGTTTGCCTTTTGTTTGGGCAGAACAAACGGCCGCAATGTTGCTTTTGCACCTAACCTGGGAACGGGACCGCCGGGAAGATGCTCTCAAGCAGCAGCTTCTTGGCAGCTGCTGCGTTAAGGAAGCATAATGCACTCCGGATCCGGTTGCACATTTCAGCACACCGGAGCCTTTTGCTGTACTGTAATGCTTTGGTCCGCGATAGCAATAGAAACCCATTCCGGGGTTACGACACGACCCGACGGATCCGAGTAATGCATTAGCAACGGTAACGATAACGGTCGGTCAATAAGTAGTGAAGCGAAATATTAGGACACTTTGTTGGAAATTTTTACAATTCAGTTTTACAAGTTTAGTTATTTAAATTGATCAAACACTCTCTTTCAATTCGAATCTTCGTTTTATTGTTTTTTTTATAATAATATGTTTTTAATTACATTCAAACAAATTGGTATTTCTGAAAATTGGTAGCTGCAATATATTGGGTAAACAATACGCTTATTTTATATTATTAGGATGAAAACTATCTTTCGATTACAGAAATGCCTTAAATACAATTACTTTGAAGTTTTTTATACAGCGTTAATGGCGTTTCTCTCTCAATCAACATTAATACTGGGATATTCAATAAATTCGTTGCCTCGAGTTCGTAATGTTGATACACTCTGCATATAAACGTATATGAAGTTTAATTTAAATCGGTCACTCATTTTTTCTACAAGCCATTTATTATCGGCGTGTCACTGTGTTTTATAAAACGAAAAAAATTAAGTATTGTGCAGTGATTGATTTTTGCAAGGTTTAGAAGCAAAAGAAAATTATGAACGCATCTTTAAAGTGTTTTAGGACTCTTCACCTTTGATCAGTACATTAGAGAAGTGTTTCTGAATTTAAATGTGGTCGTACAAGCCTTCAAGACGATCCATGTCAAAGACGTCCAAAACCAAAAACAAAAAACCTAAATCGTAGGAAAAAAGAGATATCGTAATGCAAAATCGTCGAATCACTGAAAGAGATTTAGTACGAGACTGACTAATCAATTGCACTGAATAATAAAGTGTATTTCAAATCATAAAATTCATTTTTTTACCGAGTCTAATTTTTTTTTACCGAGTCTAACTGCGCACTAATTGAACAACCTAGTAAAAGACCCACAAACACTTTCAATTTACGCTGTAAAATGCACCAAATCAAACCAGAAAGTGTCCAATCAGAAACAACTTCGAAAATAACTATTAAATAACATGAATAAAATGCATATTGCTATTCAAATGTTAGTGGCAACTAACAGAATGGTGTGGAACGTGATTTTACAGCCGATATGCTTGTTGGAAGTAAGAAAAATTTATTACAACTAATTTCCAAAGTCCAACAGAACGGTCGAACGATCGACACATGGGCTAAGTTCATCTCATAAATCAAACCGAAGAGCTTAATAGCATCGCATGGCGTTACTGCTTATTGGCTCATTGTGTTGAAGGTGTGTTTCTCTACAACCACGGTCAAGTTGCTCGGGTGGCCATATGAAAGGCAATCTTCTTACATCTTTTTTTTTAATGTATCATCTTCCAGCAGACAGAATGGCTGCGATATGTATAGTGTATCGATCCCAGTGCACTCCAGTGTCCACCGGTCAACCCGTTTTCGGTACGAAAAACCCATTTGGTAACACACCTTATGGTCATTTTTCTAACACTCGAGGGAATGCGACGGGCACACTCCCCCGTGGCACGCCCCGGCCCTATACGACCGCGCTAGTGTGGCCATAATTCACATTTACGCTGACCGAAATTGAACCGCTATTGGCCACAGATGGGCAGGAGCTCTGCAGTTCGGACCACCGTGAAGGTTATGTTGTGGAAGAAATTCCCGCCGGGGTTTTCTTGTTTTTTTATTGCATATTATTGATTGTGGGGGAGTTTTCCACTTTCGGTGAATTTATTCTTCCGAAGGCTCCATAAAATCGGCCGCGCGGGAAACGGCGGCCCCGCGTTCACAAGCCAGTTTAATCTCTAGTTATTGGGTTATTTTCCATTTGCGTTTTTATGCCGTTTCCGTCCGCCACAAAAAGTGTCTGCGCTTCTGCTTCTTTGCGTCCCCGCGAATCGGAACGTTAATAAATTCAGCAAGCAAATTGCCAACACGAGAAGCGAGCGAGTTAATCTGTTTCACAAAAAAGGGGGGCCCAATAATTGAAACATTTCTGCAATCCACTCAAGTAACAGCGCGAGTAGTGCCTTCGAAGAAGGTTTGTGGACTCCACTGGCACTGGAAGTTGAACGCCAATTCCACCACCGAAGAGTTTCCCAACTCCGGGAAAGCGATACTTTATAAAATCGGCATTACGCCATTTTTTTCGAGCACTCCTCGAGAAGGGTGCGGCCGCGGCGTTGGTCGCCCGAGTCGATGAACTCTCAATTTGTGCCCCTTTCTATTGGGAGCCAATTTTGGAGAGGCTTAAAATATGTACTCTTCCGTGTTTTTTTCATCGCCAAAAACCCCTGCAGCATGCATGTTGCGGCTAGCGGTCGTGAAGGGCTGCCTGCTGCTGATGCGGCAGTCGGCTGTCAGTTCCCTGTGGGACCATTTAGTAACGCCAGTCCAAGCGCCAGCGGCGTCCTGGAGTGGCCACCGAGGGCGAGAAATTATAACTTCGGGTACCACCGATGATGGTGATGATGCCGGTACCGGTTGTTCCACTTTTCGGCTTGACTTGGTCAACTAAAGTAAAAATGGCGAAAGTGTGGCCGACGAACCCCGGGCCAGTATCCGGGCCGATAGTTTCCCGCAATCGGTCGTGTTGCCAGTTAGTCGGCTAAACATGATCTTAATGGATATTTATTACCGTTGTTCCGGAACCCCTAAATAAATCGTACATCCCGGTGCCCCCTGGACCGGACCCGATGCAGATTGCGGACTACCGGACGCAGAATCTTCGACGAGCGTTCGTGCCCCGGTTCCCATAATCCCGCTCTCCCCGCGTAGCGATGATGTCGTTCAGTTCCACAATGAACATAAAGCGGCAAATTCGGGATTGCGAGTAGCTTTTCGCAGCGAGTTATGTGTGTGTTTGTGTGGTGAAAAGCCGCATTAAAATTTGTGCAACCGAGGGGAATTGTGAAGTACTACCCACTCTTCTCATCTTCCAGCCGCCATTGGCCAAGGTTGTCTTTTCAAGCGATCATTTAAAAGTTCCCCTTGTTTCGGTGTCGGTGAACCGGTGAAAGGACGAACCGGACCGGACCCGAAAGATCGAATAATTCAATTTGTTCGACTACATCCTCCGGCGAGTGCCCCGGGGGAATCGCCTCGGACCGCAACAACTCTCTCTCGCCCTCTCTCCCTCTCTCGTCGGTGTGTAACACTTCCCCGGAACTTCTCGGTGTCGATAATTTACGAATTATATTTCGTGCTGATTGTTGTTCTGTTGCGTGGCGCGCACTGTTGCGCTATCCCTCAGAGATTCGCTACACGTTCCGGGTTTCCCTTCGGGTCCGGCGTGGTTGGTGGTTTCGGAAGAGCCAGGGGCAATTACTTAGTTTTTTGTTCTGTCTGATCAACATACGAAGGTGTGAAATCAGTCTGAATACCCTAAGTGGCGGCAGTACCGCAGTCATTGGGCGGTAAAGTATTTAAAATTCGAGCAGATGCGAGTAGTTTTGTTAAACTCACAGCATGCACTTACGTAGTGTTTCGGGTGCTCGATGTGCTAAGTCCGTAATTCCGTAAAACGACCCGAAAAAATTCCTTTTTTCTGAAGCCGCAAAATAATAGGGGAACAGGAGCGACTGGTAGTTAACACCAGTGACTCGCATGCAATGTTGTGTGCAATCTTTTATATAGACTTAGTACACGAATCATGCACGGGAAAATTGCACCAAAATATTTGATATTTTATGTTCAAAAATATTACCGAAAATATTGTTTGGCCGTATCATGCAATATTATTGCGAAATTTTTACTAGCAAGCTTCGCAAACAAGATGGCATACAACATTGCACGCAACATTGTGTAAAAGTTTTGGAGACCAAATCCTGCATACAATGGTGCGTGCAATATTGCATGCAATATTGTGTAACAGTTTTGGAAACCAAATGTTGCATGCAAGTCACTAGTGCTGCCCACCAGTCGCTCCTGCTTCCCTGGTCAAATTTCAGATTTTTCTGGTTTCGGGTTTTTTCGAATTTTTCGAATTGTATGCTGTTCCGCTTTTTCTCTAAAACCACTGAACCAATCCGCGTGAAATTTAGAACGGCGTAGTTTTGTGACACCGGCCAGTGAATAGAGGACAGTTCGACCCTCCCACACGCCGAAGCCGATCGGATACGTCATCGTGAAGTCAGATCCGCTGAATCGCCGGATCATCAAGAAATTAGAATGAAATGAGCCGTAACGAAATAAAATCTGCTCGAAAACGAACGACTCCACAAAACCTGTGTTCAGACCACACCGCTTCAATTGCATTTCCCAAGAGTTTGTCGATCTTTAAATAAATAAGTTTATGATGATTTCTCAAACTACAAAATAAAACACCTCAACCTAGTTCGCGTAAGTAGACTCCGTCCTCGTTCATTCCCCCACGGCTCGGCGTGTGCCTTTATCGTGCCGACCCCGAATCCCTGGATCCGGATTGGCACAAAATCAGGAATTATCTTCCACCGTGGCCTGGCTGGCGTTGACTGGTGCTCGGGTCACTACGCCACTGTTACTTGCACACTTTACTAGAGAACCGGGCCGGATGATTGCGTTGTGATCGTGCCACGTGTTAGCTGCACGACTACGCAGCGAACAGTCCGATAGAGAGAGCGAAAGGGAACGAAAGTAATCCGATTTGGTGCAAAAGTTCCATTTCTGAGACCTAAAGTTTCCAGCTGCGTCGTTCGTTGTCCCCGTTAAAACATAGTCCGATTTTTTTCTGCGGCGTCCTTCCCAAGTACATGGGCGGGATAAAGTCGCAAGCCCCCGAAACGGATGTGCAGTAATTTTGTTTCAGAGCGCACAGACACGCACACATTGACTCGCACATTGCCTGATGCACTCACGGAAAGGAACCGGCGCGTGTTGAGAAGCTAGCACAGCACCGCTACAGCTTCAAATTTGTTCGGTGAAATTATTGTGAATAGGATTTATGTTCGTTTTATGTTCGTCTTACTTCTCGGCGAACTCGTCCTCGCCGAGGTAGGCAAATTTCTTTTCGGTTGCATTCGCCGCGGCGGCAGCACAATCGTGAACTTGTGTTTCTTTATTTGCATTGTAACCCACGTTTGCTCACAGTATCATCGGAGCGTGTTCTTTTGTGCATCCGGCCGGTTTTGGTTTTCCCAGTTTGGCGTTGGCTCGTCCACCGGCAAAATATGATCCATTTGAGCGAACCCACCGCAAAAAATGCTTGGATGTGTACAGGTTTCGGATAGTGCTTGGGCTTGCAGTTTATGCTTGTGCCTTTGTGCTGACAACTTTTCCGCTTTTTGTGTTCAGCATATATTTTTCTTTTTCACCGTAGTCAACAACCACAAGATCGCAAGCGCAAGGATCGCCCAGGTCCTTTACGGTTCCTTTCCCCAGGTCCCGGTTTGGGCGACTCTATTCTATTACTGCCTCACACTAACGAATTTCGACCTCCGATTCCTGTTGCAAGTATTGGAGATCCACTCGAGCGTGTCGTAAGCGCTGATATCAATACTCTGCTCCTTCGTTATGTAGTTCAATTTATCTAGAAATTCGACCTTTCGTAATAATATTGCAAACGCCAAAAACTCTGTTCAAACTCCACCGATTTTCGTTCAGCGAACAGCGAAAAAATGGCCCACGACTAGCCGGGCGCAGACGAGAATAGGTATTCCGGGGCCATAGCATATGCATGATGCGTCAACATTCATCAATGGCTCGCATTAGTTCAGCGTTTGGTGCATCGATTTTTAGTACGGTGCCGAAACACGTGGCGGTAATGATGCCTCAATGACAATGATTATTCATACAAAAGATTTTATGCTACCAGCGAGACGGCGGGTACATAGACTGAGCCACTATCAGCATACGAAATCGAATCACTCGGAATAGTTCCACCCGCCAGCTCCGGCTCCGGACGACGTCCGGTCGAGGGTTCTGGTATGAGTCATCAAAAGAGTGATTTAAAAGGGACCCCTTATCCAAACGTATCCCAATGTTTTTTTTTATGAACTCACGAATCGAGCGACCACCAGCTAAATGAACGTTACATTGATGTAAATCTGGTTTTTCGACATAAACGTTCGTAACGTTCTGCTTGTCAAAACTGCAATTGATGATCGTCTCCGGTTTGTGGAGCAACCAAAACTAATAACAACGCGATCTGAAGGGCCCATTTTCATCAAAAACGTTTAATGCCGCTTGAATTATTCATACATCGATCGATAAGTCCCGGTACTAAAGGGCATTAGTAATAGCAAACCTACACTTATTTTGCTTAAAAAACACACGATAAATGAGTTTCGAACAATTTCATACCATGCTACTTTTCCTAGTTTTATGTGAATAATGGATTCACTTAGTTGAATCGTTCTAGAACCGGAACACGCCAACTGATGAAGGAAATAGTTTCTTTATTTTATGGAAAATAGTTATTAAAACACTGCAATGCGACTCACCGTGTTACATGAGCGGATCCGGTCCCCAGCGGCGCAAAGTTTCAGCGCAATTCTCTAGTGGAAGGGATCCAACGCAAGACCCGAAACCGGTGCATAATTTGAGGTCGATATGCCGACGAATAAACTGAATTTCGGCCGGAAACTGTGATGTGGAAAGTTCTAGTCGCACGAATTATTGCCCGATGTACCGTTTTGCGAGAAACCAATACTGATCTATTGCCCATCGAGTTTCATAACTTTGTTTCACTGACCAACCGCCCGAACCAACCAGCGGAGTATCACTAACCGGAAGCAACATATTTCGGCGAAAAACTCAGCGAAACTCGTTCTCAATCGAATTACAGTAAGCTCAAACTACTTTGAACTAAACCACCGGCCCGTCCGGGTTACAAGCGTTATTCAATAACGGGGTAATTCAAGGCTAACCCGAAGCGGGAAATTGGATTCGATTCGTGCCAGGGAGGGTGAGCCAAAATGTTGGTCTCAAGAAAAACACCTCAAGAAGTTCATGTAAACGAAACGAGATTACTGACCGCCCGCCACGCCACGTCACGAGAGTGGAGATAAAAGTTTTCACCCAGACCAGACCAGACCAGAGCGATATCGTGCCCGGGCCACACGACCGTGTCCATCCATCCAACGCGCTTGTTCGATGTTTTCGCAATCGAAGTTTTCGTCACCACAAGAAAGCGCCGGAAAACATCGCCCCACATCGTGGATGTTGGCGGACCCCAGGTTTTGCAGCTCGTTAGAGTTGGCCCCGTGCGGCGCCGAGGTCGTACTGCCGACTGCGAAACTGGAAGTGACAAACGTGCCGGGTGTCTCGTCCGGACTAGTGGGTTAACAATTTCATCTTCACCTTCGAACGATCAAGAATTGTTTCATGGACCCGCGTGGTTACGAGGCACGTACTTTGGGACCCGGGGCGGCGGCCCAAGAGACTCCTGGCAGGCACGGGGTGGAGGGTCACGGGGTTAAAACGATTCGATTCGGAACGCGTGACCCGCGAACTGGATCCGTGCCGATAAACAGCACGCGCAAAGCCCGGCACGTAGCGACGGTCTCGGTGAGGCAGTTCGGTAGGTAATTTTGCCGAAAACAAGTGATTACGGGCTCCGGGAAGAGGGACAACTTATGGCCCGCGAAGAGCACTCCCAGGGATATGTAAATTAGTCGTCTTTTGGAAACTTTTGCCACTCCCCCCCCAGGAACGTCCCAGAAACCGGTGGTGGGGCTTCGACGTGCCCGTAGATGGTGCGTCGGAAGCGAAAAGCCAAACGGCGTGCCCGGTGCCGTTTGTACAAACTTTTGAAGCACATACTGGAGGGTCTCGAAAGCGACCGTAAAAGGGCCACCTCACGGATATTGAATTCTGTCGGGATTAGTTGAGTTGTGGTGGGCCAGAGATTTTCGTCCCCTTTTTTCCATGCTGGGTGTGGGATAATTTTAAAAAGATATGTACACCTAATGCCGGTGTGAACGAGCAGCGGTGTCCTGGCGCTGCCGAGGAAATAGTTTCCCAAAGTTGACACATTCACATGTTACCACGACGACACGGTTCCCGTTGGTTCGACCGACTTACCAGGCTGTTCAGTAAGTTTTGCGTTTCGATAAGAAAAACACAATTTGATGGTTTGAAACACTCTCTATTACTTGTTGCTGTTTTCTAGCGTCCTGGACGTGGACCGTCTTCAAGCCTTACACGACCACGTTTAAATTCGGCAACCCATCTTTTTACTGTATCTTTACTATTGCAGGTGAAGAGTCCTTATGCCTTTTAAACATTGGTCCACAAATTTACTTTGCTTTTAAACCTCTCAAAAATAAAAATTCAATCACAGCACGGTACTTGTTTAATTCCTTTGTAAAAATTCTATGACACGTTAGTGTCGACGTGTCGTGGCTGAAAATAGTGGCTTGAAAATTAATAATGAAGTGACAGATCGAAATTAAGGTTCACATACGTTCATATGAAGTGTGTACCAACTTATTGAACAACCTAGTAAGACGTAAACATTTTTTTATGTGGGAAAAATTAATCATTTTAATTTTTTAATATTACTTTGCTTCGTTCAGGCCGTTTAAACTTTAAACCCCGCCGCGGCCGACGTTACCGAGACGCGCTAAAAGGTCCGCAGTCACCGTCGCCATCCCGCGTCAACCCGCTCCATCGCCGCCCGCCGGGGATCCGTTGAAATTCTATTCATTTGAATGTTTTTCATCACAAATTGAATTCCTTGCCCGGTTTGCTAAACAAACCGAGCGGCCCACCGGATGGCAGCAGGAAAAAAGTATATATCATCTTGAGCGGCCGTGGCCGTGGAAAAAATTCATATTCATCTGAAGCATCCTCGAGTAAGGTACAATTTTAATCGTTCTGTTGCGCGTCCGTTACCCGTTCACACACCCGGATCCCGGGTGCCGTTTTAGGACCGTTTTTCGCCTCGCCAGCGGTGGAAGCATTAATTTTTTGCTGCTGCCGCTGCTGCTGGGGGTCCCTTCTCGCCAGCGACGGTAAATATGCGCGATGTTTATGCTCCCGGGAGCATCAAGCGTTTTGGAATCACGGGAAATCCTTGTGTTATCATAAACCACACAGCCGGGCCTGGGGGCCGACGGGCAGGGCCTGTGGCGACCGTCTCGTGGGGGGCCACCGTACACAAGCACGGCCCTCCCCAGCCCCACTCCCCGGGAACCAACATTCGACTTCATCTTGGCAGATAAGATCAACTGTTTGTATGTGTGTCTGCCCGCCGAGGACGGCCTCCCGAACGGGGTTACTTTCGGGGCTCGTTCCGTTTTTACATTCATAGCCGTGCTCATAAACATACAAAACCGTCGGCCTCGGGAAACTACTACTCGGAACACACAGCCCGTCGAATGAAAGGAGATTTACAGTCTTCTTGATTGGGTTTATTTATGGTAGAACAAAACCGAAATTGAAATGTGTGAATGAAAAATTGAAATGGCAGTCTTTGGGTCCTCCGGCCGGGCGCTCTGGCTCGATTAGCATAAATACAGTGGCACGCCGCGCATTCAGTAACAGTAACCCTAACACGAATGTATGAGGTGTTTCCGAAAAGTATTCGGAAGTTTGAATTCCCGCGGGTTACGTATATTCAATCTTCGATTTTTTGCTCGTGGACTTATGTTGATACTCTTGTCACTCACTTATACCGTAAAGTTCGGCCTTATTGAAAGCTCAGTTTTTAATTTTTGATACCTGTTTAGCTTGGACGTGTTTTGGACTCATCGTCGATTTTTGTTTATTTAAAAAAATGGATGGCAAAGAATATGGATCGAATTTTGTGTAAAAAAATTTGAAGTGCGTGGACGCATTTCGAATGTTGACTGTGGCTTAGGGCGAATTTTTAGCCAAAATAACACACTAATAATGCCACAGCCACCGTATTCTCCAGATCCCCCCTGTGACTTTTTCTAGTATCGGAAACTGAAGGGGCCCATGAGAGGACGACGGTACGTTACGACTGAGCAGATAAAGACGGTATCGAAGGGGAAGCTGAACAAGATAACAAAAAACGATTTTTTTAAGTGCTTCGAGGATTGAAAAAAACGCGGCCACAAGTGTATAATATCTGATATGGATTACTTAAAAGAGGAAAAAAATAGATATTCACGAACATACCAACATTTTTTTAAAAAGCACAAAAGTCGCGATACTTTTTCAATAGTTCTCGTATGTCGTTTCATAAATGAAGAAGTTAGTAGTATAACCATTGACGGTACTTTCGATATGTAAGGTCATGTGAAAAGTTCAATAGATCTGTGTACGGAATTTCCCACTCAACGGCCGTATAGGTTCGGAACGCTATAAAATAGGTTTTATTTCCTCTTGGATGATGTCAAGTCTTTCATTTGGCATTAACGGCATGGCAAGGTGCATCAAACATTTAACAATTTTTTAGTAGCTAGTGTTCTAAAAGCGAGCAACCCCAAGCTGGTGGGTTTGTAATGTTTTGGCTATCCAGGCGAATTCTGATGCTGATCTGATTCCCAGACAGCTACAACCGTGCCATCATTAGCTGTAAACAAATGTCTGCAAACTGTCAGAGCGTTTCAGCATTTTTGTTTTACCCATTTTTAACAGGATTTAAGAACCAGTACATTTGACCCGAAATATCACCTTCCTCGTGGCTCAGAAGCTCTTCCATCTGACGTCCGTTCCAACGCCTAACATTGTACTAAGTTGAGTGCAAAACTTTTTGTTGGCTCTAACACGGCACTGCCCGTTCTAATAATAACTCGGTTTCTGCAGAAGTTAGCTTTTCCAAAATCTAAAACGGCGAATACGAATGGTCGACGTAAACCGTGACCTACCCTAATATCAACCCACTAAAAGACATGGGATGGGTTTTGTCTAAGGTCTTATATATTGAAGCCCATCTCATCCCGTCCCTCGGTAGTAATGGAAAAAAGGATTATTGAACCTGACAGCACTACACGCGGATGCTAATATTGCCGATATTCGCATCGCGCGTTCCAATGGAGCTCGCCAAATTCTTACTGATTTAGTTACTTCCAATATCGGAACAATGTTTCGCTCATCGTTTCTCCGGAATCTCAGCTCTCGCCCGCATTGTTTCGATTTCTGGCCACAACATCCCTAGCCAAACGGTTCCGCGGCCCTTCGTGTATCTCAGCACACAATAGTTCCGGAGCGCCGGCGTTTCCGGCTATCGGCAAGGGAAAGCTAAAAGTGTGTAAAAGTGCAAAAACAGGACCCTAAAACTAACAACTTTGCTACCCAAAGTCCCCATCTAATGCGGGGGGGTCCGTCCGGAGGGAGAAATCATTAAAGCGCCCAGCAAACCTACGGCCTCGGCGCGGCCATCTCATAGACACCGAATTTCTGCTTATTAAGGTGATCAACGTAACGACTTGCCGCAGCGGACCAGCGCGCTCCGGCACTCCGGATTTGCCGGCTTTCCAGCCCCCGTCCGGGCGGGCATTAAATTTCTTGATCCTCTGTATATTCAAAATATTCTTTAGGACCGTGTCAAGTTTTGCCATGGGCCCTTCACCGAGCGGGGGGCCCGCTTCTTCATTTGTTTCAGTGTGCGCCCGCACCACGCCATTGCGAAGGCAATAATTTCGTATTCAGAAGGGAGCGGAATCGAAACTTAAAATTACTTTTCCGGTCTGCCGCTTTCTATCGCCTTCGCCGTCGGTGAAAGATTTTTCGATTTCAGAAACTGGAGAGCGTCTTCTAGTATTTTCCCCATTTTTTTTTTTGCTCTTTCAGGTTTCCTTTCGCCTTAGCCCAGAGCAGCCGAAACCGAAGCTTGTTGCGGATCCTACGTAATATCCAGCCCAGACAGCGCCGCCAGGGTTCGCCCTGCCGGTACGCGCGAGCTGCGGCTAGAAATTGGATCCTAATAATAATTGGAAATTTGTCCTACATTTTAAAGACAAGAGTGACAGGCTATGTGATTTGCGTTTTCGGCTAGTCGGCAGGATTTTACAGCTAGCGTACCGCCGGATCTCGCCCGAAACACTGTTAAGCACCGCTCAGAACCGACCCCGAAGGTGTGTGGAAGGCGCTGATGTTTGAAGCAGCTACATGAAGTAACGTCCGATTGAGCCATTTTGTAACCACGCCAAGAAAGAAATGCAAACGCCTTGTAGTTTCACGTTAGAATTTAAAGCTTTCCCACTATAAACCTGCTAGAATCCTTTACCGCATACAACAAAGTGGGGCTGCCTGCGTCAGAAGACGCCTCAATGCTGGACGCGCACTGGATGACCGCTGCGTTGCTGGAGCATGAAATTAAAAGCACGTCTGGTGCGAAAAAGGCTGGATTAATTAGACACGTCCATTAACTTCCAGTGCGCAAATGAGACAACAGAAAAACCGATATTCCGGCGGCGAAATATCTTCGGGACTCCCGCCACAACTTATGAATGTATGAAACGAGAGCGGCCAACTGGCCGGGTTCGGTTCGGGAATGTGTTCTGTGTTCGGTTTAATTAATCTAAATTGAATCAATTACTACATGGACCAAGCTTCTTGGAACAAAAACCCAAAGACCTCCGGATGATGGCGGATTCAGACTTCGGGCAAAAAAACAGGACATTCCGACTTTCTCCTAGGGCTCGGCTTGGGATCGGGTCACAGAGGTCCAGAACAATTGAGCGTTATGGTCGGGCCTCAATCAACTTCTCCACCACGGAATAAAATAATACAGTTGGTGTAAAATATTGCTCCGTTTGATGATCTTGATTGAGAACGAAGACCCTGTACTTGCTATAAATGTACGACTGCAATGGGCTACACTGTTTATGTTTCAACTCTCGTCCGGGCTGACATTTTGTGGAGGTCTTGACCAGGAAATGTGACCATCTCACCCCCGGTATCCGTTGGACCAAATCGAGCAATTCATTTAGCGTTCGCCGTAGTCGGACACTCTTGAGATCGTAACCCAACCACAGTATGCAAACACTAAACACTAAAGTCAGTAAACAGAATGATTAAATCAGCATCTAAACACTAGCTGGTGGCCGAAGCCTACTACCAGGAATGGATCGTCCGCCTAATGAAGAACTCACCAGCAAGCAGCAGCAGCAGCAGCAAAAGAACGAAAATCATCGCATCATCATTTAATCATTGTGCGAAGACAACAAGCCGACGATTTTCATCGACCTTTGACAACTCACCGCTCTAGCGCCCCTCCCCATCGGTCTAATAATAGAACACTCCGCCAAACCTCTGGCCCAAACCAGGAATGCAGGCCGACGTGTAGAGCAGCTATCAGCATCAGCTTTTACGTGCCCCCCGGTAAGGTAAGGTCCGAAAGGCGTAAACACAAACACCGAGTGCCAAAGACCATTATCGGCTTACGGGACGCCACGGGGCGGCCTGGGCGCCTGGCCTGGGCAAATGAGTGTTCGTGTCCTCCGGGTGGACCTTTATCATCGTCTAATTATCATCCCTCGTATCCCGTGTCGTACGCTCAGCGGCAGCGCATCGGCGGCCAGGACGTCGATATCGAGGATAATGATCCCTTTTTTATGGCGAAAGCCGAGCCTTTTCTTTTTTGTGCTTTCGACGGCCATGCCTTGGGGGAGCTGGGGCTGGGGCTGGGAGGGCCGCTTCAAAAGCCGGGCCACCCGAAACCCAGGCCATTCTGCTGCCGCTCCAGTTCCTTATCAGATTTGAACGATCTCTTCGCACCGTCGATCTCTCTCGTCCGGTGGCCGCCATCGTTATCCGGCGTGTTCCGTGGTGGGTTTTGCAGTGACTGCAACCCTGGCCGGAGCCGGAAACCGACAGTCAACCGGTCGGGGTGGGGGGGAAAAAACGGTCGTCAGTCTTTTTTTATGTCCTCTGCGGCACAACTGTAAGTCACCCGAGCCCAGTCCGTTGGGCCGGTTGGGTGTGTTTTCTGTTGACCCATGTTGGCCCAATGTTTTCAGTCCCCTCAGTCTGGAGTGCTCTCCGGCCGGGTGGCGGTGGCGGGGCTT
Organism: Anopheles bellator; assembly: GCF_943735745.2. Classification (NCBI taxonomy): domain Eukaryota; kingdom Metazoa; phylum Arthropoda; class Insecta; order Diptera; family Culicidae; genus Anopheles; species Anopheles bellator. The sequence continues at coordinate 22,967,294 of NC_071285.1, read as the reverse complement.
CGTAACTTGAGACGCACACCGTGTGTGGTGACCTCTTCGACTTGGGTTCCGTTCCGGTTTTGTGTGTGCGGAAGGTCCTTGCATCCTTCCTTCGGCTGGAGAGCGCTCCATCCGCATCGTCTGCATCCGAGTTCTTGCATTAGGACCGCCGTTGTTTTTTGCTGCTGCCTTCGTCGTCAGAGTACCTTCGTCGACTTCGCCGAGCGCACAGATGTCACCGCGTTTCGAGTTTCGGCCCCCGTGATTCTTGAGGCCCTCTACGATCCCGGCCCGTCAGCCGGCGTAAGGCATCAAAAGGTCCCGGTGCGCAGCTAGGACCCTGGGAACGGTCGACGATTGCGAGACGATCCGGCGACTGGATTTCCGGTTCCGGGGGGCCCTACTCGGCTGCTGCTGAACGACGACACCGACGTTGCCCATAAAACGAGCATCGATATCGGTTACACCTTTTCCGCTGATTGGTCGGTCGGGCACAAAAAAGGCACACGGCGCGGAACCGGCCGGAAAGGCGCACACCAATCCTTTGACGCCGGGACGGAAGTGCCGCGTGCCGGGCCGGGAACTGTCGCAGGGCCCCGCGGCGGCCTCGTAATCCATTCTGTCAGAACTTTTCGCCAAAGCTAACGGAAGTGAGTGTTCCCGGCCTTTTTTTTCGTGGTGGCTTTGTCTCGGCTCGACTCGGCACTGTGGCGCTTTCTCTGCCCAGGGCCAGGCTGTTCCTTGCTGTTTTTGTTCCTTCTTCGGTTGCCTTTCGGTCACAGCCACTCTTTCTTTGGCCGCTCCGCTCTTTGAAGAGGACGGCGCTCGGCTTAAGGACGGCGACACAAGTTCGTCCAAAGGCGGACGGCCCCTTGGCAGTCCTCGATGGCTCGAAGCAAGCTACCAAGTCTTCTTGGCAAGCCATCGGGCCAGACGATGCCGACGGAACGATCGAAAGGGCACGTACGATTTCACGGATTACGGGCCCAGCACGGAGCGTGTTGGGTTGTGGGTCGCCCCAACACTCGAGCTCTAAATGGTGGCGGACCCAGGCGGACGGGGAGCTCCGTGGTCGATGGGAGCCGGCTGCTGTATCGATGACGCCGACACCGCCACCGCCAGTTGTTGGCAAATCCAGCCGCCATCGGGATCAAATTATGATTAATGGTTTGCGAGAAGCGATTACCTCTCAAGTGTTGTGATTCCGGACCCGGGACCGGGCCGCGTGGACTAGCTTCGCCCGCCTGCCAGCTTTTTTCTAAACTCCACACCGAACGCTTATGTGGAGCGTTGGCTCCACGGCTGCCTTTTATGCTTTGTTTCCAGCTTCCGATTGATTTATGCACATTTAATATAATCCCAGTTTATGGCGATGATGAACAATTGAAATGTAATCCGATGCCGCCCGAGCGGCCTCGGCCAGGAATTGATAATCTGAGCCCATCGGTTCGATACACATTCAATATTGTGCTTTCGATTCCAACGGCGGGTTGATCGGAAGTGGGTGGGTTGGTGGTGTAACTGGTAACGTGACACCACGACACAGATAATGATTTTTGGGCGCTGGATTGGTTGCAGAAGACGTTCTTTGCGTTCCCTGTGAGGAGCCATGTTTACGAAAGGTGTCTTTTGCGATAGATTTAAGTGCTGGTGTACAGTTACGTTGATAGGAAGACTGGACAAGTGAACTGCAGAGTTGGGGGTGGTTTGCTGTTTTACCTTGGGCATTCGAAATAAAACCCAAAAAAAGACGGGCTTGCTGACGAGAGTTCAGCAAACGTACTGAAAATGACATCGTTGGGGATCAACCTATTCAATCTTTATGCTCTATCACAGTATTAAAATAGCTTTAACTATTTGGCTATCGGATAGCTGACTATTCTTGTGAAGTGCATATTGCCAAAATTCGTGATTTGGTCATGTGGTTCGTTCTACAGTGCTCGGGTATTATTTTGGGGATGTTTAAATTAAACTAATGTTTTTAGATGGAGTGGGGTCTTTTCACAAACTCCAAGGTTCACGAATAGCCACATGTTCTCAATGGTTGGCCTGAAATCCCTGATATCATCATCCACACTACACTGAATGATTACTTTTGGCTACTTCTGACGTGTCGAAACCTTCAACAATAACACTTGTTGAATTATGCTTCATTACTTAATATATATTTTTGGGAAAAAAATCAAGTTAAAAATTCTTCTCTGAACTATAATGCCGTTATAATTTGTCATACTGTCAACAATAATAATACTCAAAAATCATCATTCCACAGGAGATTTTTTCAGTACAATGGAGGTTTCAAAACATGTCGATAGACAAAAATATCGTCCTTTTTCTGAATTAGAAAACAAAGCCAGATTTGTCCGTATTCTATAGACTACCTCGAATGAGATTAATACGACCTTCGTTTTCATTGCTCTTGATTATTTAAACGATCGCTGCCTCGTTTTGGTAGAATTTGTTTGCAATATCATTGGTTGTTTCACGACTAAAACTCATATCAATAACCATTCTCCGACGGTTGTTTTACAATATTTCGAGGTTTTTCTCATCTTTCAAGCTAAGAAACGGCCTAATGCCTTGTGAGTTCTTCCCCGTGCGTTTCGCAGCCTTAATTATGCCCTTTGAATATGAAAACTTGGCTATAATTGTAAATAAATAACAAACTGCACTCTAATTGCTTTATTATCGAGCAAAATGAAGCAAATTGGTGCGGAAAACTGAAAACTTCAAGCTTTCAACTTCACTTAACTTGTTTTCACGATGCTCAAATTCACCTAAGGCCACAAAGTCTACGAGATCAAAGTATCAAAATATCACTTAATCTTCATAACGTTGCTCTTAAAACCTCAAACATTCAACATTCAAATAGGCTCTATGGACACGAGCAATTCACTAGTAATCAGCTAGGTAAAGCCTTACTAGCAACTCACATAACTGAATTTTTCAAACAGCTATTTTAGGTACACGTGAAATGTAATTTCGTTTCTTTGCCTTTTACTTCCGTATTAAACCAGAACGAAACCAGAAACCAGATCTGCTTGTTGTACGGAAGAGGCAAGCAAATCTGGCCACTCGCAACCACTTTAACCACTTCTGCTACTTCAAGAGACCTTTGAACTGAGCTGAGCAGTTGTGAAATGTATGAGAACGCTACTAAACATCTTCGTAGTTAGCAGGAGCTACTACACTGCAAATGTGTAATGTGTGCTAGCTAATACCCTCCACTTGTAATAAGTGTTTGACTTAACGTTCGCATTCCCTTGTCGGCGTACATATTTCTGATTTTTTGGAGGCATCGCCCAAAGATTTTATTCGATGTTGCTGAGTGCTGTTCTAACTTATTCGCCGTACCAATTGTTTGAGCGTGTTTCAATATTCTGATAACTTTCCAAATACATTTGCTTGCTTTTACAGTTTAACCATTAGCGCATTTGGTGTCGACGTGCCGAAATTGGCCCTCGTGAAATTTCTCGGTCCCCGCGAACTGGTTTTGATGATTGTTTCCACTTCAAAAAAAAAAAAACGGGAACACAAACGAATCCACAATAATGTTTAAGTGCGAAAAAACGAAGCAAAGAAATGCCAGCGTTTTAATAAACACTCCAAGAGTGGCCGCAAATTAAGAGAATCGAGTGGCTGGGCCAGGTGCCCTCGGGGACCACCCCCCAGGCGGATGGCCGATGTTGCGAAAGCTGCGGCCCGATAAGCTTTGTTCGCCGCCCACGAAGGGCGGCCGTTCTCGAGTGTGTGTTTCAAGAGCATCAAAATAATTACCGTCAACGAGTGAGCGGCGAGTGAGGCTTACCTTTGATTGAAAACAGTGACGCGACGAGGGCGAGCAGCAGCAGCGATGGGGGGGCCACTGTGCGCCGCCACCTGCCGATGCCGCCGGCGGTATCCACAAACGTGACCATGCTTTGATGCTGCCGCCGGGTGCCTAGCGCATCCGGAGATTTCACTCGCGGAAATTGTATCAGTGAGTGTATGTGTGCGCGAGTGCGACGGGCCGGAAAAACCACTCGCGCAATAATTCGGCGAAGTGAATTGTTTCACCTCAAAAGCCCGCCAAAGCCAGCAGCGCGCGGCCAAACACTACAGCCCGATCAGACACACTGCAGCCAGAACACAACCACCAGCACGCTGCGAAAACCGTTAAACCTACACAGGATCCTAGGGAAAATCACACCGGAAATGGGGGAAGAAAAAAAAAGCGGTTAAAATGTTAGGAAGCACACACAAACACGGGGCACACATAATGCTCGTTTGAGGCGGAATTTATGCCCCACCAAGGTCGCAATCAATCAAAATTTTCGCTCCTTTTCCGACGGCGCGGCGGCGAATGATATTTTTCAAATGTATGATGGACCCCGGGCTCCCCGGGCACGGGAGTTGAACTTTGTCTCGGAGTTCTCGGAGCATTATGTTGGGTTCTGGGAGCATGGGCATGCATAGGTCGCGCGCCCCATGGCCGTGGCGCACGAATTTCGCTGATTATTGAGCCGGTAATTTCGGAGAACGATAGAATTTCGTTTCCGTTTTTCCTTCTTTTTACGAGCTACGATTCAACTCCCCTTTTTTCATCAAACTCCCAAATTGAGAGAGAGAGAGAGAGAGAGTGCGCGGAAGCAAAGTAGGAAATAGCACATTAAATCTTGAAACGACACACAGAAAGATAATTGAATATTATTTTGAAGCAACCACCACGGGATCGTTCGGATCGTTCACACGCATACACACATGCACGCGGGTGATTTATGTGTCGATTGTGGCACACACTGCACAGGCAACACTGGCACAACACAACACAATTGTACGCCGTATCCTTTCCGGCGGGGGGGGGTGTCCGTTAACCCGATCGATAGCTCACAGCCCAAATTTTTGTTTAAAACGAACTTTTTTTGCAACGCACTCACGATCGGTTTAATCCTTAGCGGTGGGCCCCCGCGGCTCAATCCTGCGTTCCAACGGCGTATTTTCAAATCTCTCTCCCGAACGAACGACGGCCGTGTGCCGATGATCGTGTACCGGCTACGGCATTAATGGCGGCGCCGTGTTTTGCAGGTGGTCCCACCGTAGGTGGCAGGATTTATGTGCACCCAATCACCCGGCACCCGGTGGGTGGTAGGTTTATCGTTTTTCCCGTCCCGATTTTTCGTTTCCCATTTCGATTTTGAAGGTTGCACTGAAATATTCACGCAACATCCAAATTACCGGCTCCGGCTGCTCGTGGCGTGCGGACGACAAACCGGCGCAGGATCACCGAACGAAACACACGGAATGAAAACTAGGACGTACACAAATTTGGGGGGCCAAAACTCACCACCAGCCACCCACCCGTAACCCGCAACTATCCAATTCCGACGCGCGTCCTGCGGAGCGCAGTTTAGAGTTTTCGGCACCACCTTCGACCTGCGACGCCGAATCCACCGCTGGGGCGTTCGAATATCCTTTGTTGTAGAGTACCACGCGCGCGCTAGTTGAGCTGGGCCTTGAGCCTTTGGGTATCCTTTGAGTATGGGTTCGCGACTTCCGATTCCGGTACCGGTTAGGGAGCGAGCACACGCTAGACTGAAGCGTTTGCTTGGCGCGCGTAAGCAATCAACTCAATCGCGCGGCACACGCTCGGGCTCGGGTCTGCTTCGGGACCGGGTGCCGAGTGCGGCCCGAACTCGCGGAACCCCTCGGAAGTCCTGTGAGTTCCGCCGACGATGATTTCCACGAAGTTCATTACGGGCACCGCGGTGAATCCGGTGAAAAGCGCGATGAACGAGTGAAGCTGGAATGATCTTGTGCGGGAAGTTCACCGGAAAATCGGCTCCAGTTCATTGATAGTGAGATTGCGAATCCGGCGTGAGCTGAGCCAACCTCAATCAGGAAGCGAAAGAAAATGCCCGGAAAAGCGAGTAAACTTCACACGTAAAATGAACCCGTGAACCACCCGTGGGAAAATGGCAATGAAAACAGTCATTCGAGGTGCGATTCAAGTATTAACGGACGCTTCGCGCACAGAACGAACCCAGGCACGCGTCATGGCGTTATTTGCGACACGATTGGGCGCTGTGCATTCGATTTCGATCTTTTATCGCTGTATGTGTCGCATATTGTCGAAACAATTTATTCATTCCGTTCCGAACGCTCGCCTTAAGTTTGGCCAAGCCTAATAAATCCAAGCCACAGAGCGATCAGTTGGGCCACAAGTTAGTGTAGTTGGAAACAGATTGTGTTTGATTGAGTCATCGGATACGAATGGACGCCACGTAAATCACGTGCTCATGCTCTAGATGTTTCGTGGGGTGTCAAAAAGAAAAACTACTCCAGTCTTTTGGGGTCGGCATAAAGCGCAGATATTTTATACGGTCATGAAGTAACAGCACAAAACACCCGCTTCTTAGCCAGAGGATGGATGGGCCGCCTATGTATCAACTGTCCTCTTTTGAATTAAGATTGACGGCGCAAACATTCTGTGTGAATGTGCAATTTGGACCTATTTTCGATAGGTCCTCGCGCAGGCTCTTTGGTGTAGAAGCACAACGGCCACAGAACAGCAACAAGTTCGGCCTTAAACATAGCATAGATTATGTCATAACATATTTGCGTTATTAGTTGTTGTTTACCAACAAATAAATGTAAAAAGTACCAAAAATATTTCAAAACACTTCACTAGCTCTTTCTAAGTTTACAAGCCCATGCAGAACTTGTGATATTTTTCAACAACTTTTACTTTTACTTAGTGCTTACCACACAACATGTACGTACCGCTTTCATCATTTGTGTAGGTTTGGTTTTGGCAACTCCCGACAGAACTGCAGATACCGATTGGCACATCGTTTTAGACACTTTCTCTAAGCCTCAACAAAGGATCAATTGTTACAGTTCCGCAGTGTCAAGAAATCCGTGACAAGTAAGATACGCGATACGCGATGCGAAGCTGCGGCTAAACACGCACCACGAAGACATGATCAATCACGAAGACATTTATAACTCAAGTTCACTAGGATTGTTGATCGTCTTTTGCTTGGTTACGATCGCTCGAACAATGTTAAATTTATTCTCGCAATAACCCTCCCCAATATATTTACTCGTTCACAAATTATAAGTTCTTTTTCCCCGCACTGTCTGTCGTTTACTGATCGTTTAGTGATCGCTTTTGCATCTGGCCGTCGACTCTGGGGCCAGGTGTCCTTGTGATCTATCGTTCTAGCCCCAGTTCCTGGTAGATCCGTCAGGTGCGCTGGGGATAGCGGCTAGGACGTACAGTGATTTTTACGAAACAGCTTGTCACTCGTATTAGGGTTAATGGGACTACAAGTCCTCTGTGTTCTCAAATGTCTCTGGCTGTGCCCAAGGAAGCAATTTGGGTCTGGTCTTGTTTTTGTTGTTGGTCAATGATCCAACTCTTCGGCGTCCTTCTGAGCATCATTTACTTTATGCTGACGATCTTATGTTGTTGATGCCTGTACGTAATTCATTTCAATGTCAATTTGCAAGCATTGTTTGATCGCTTTACTCATTGCTGCTTTGCTGTGATAAAATCATTTGATGAAAAACGCTTTCCCCACATGACTTTATTAGGCCTGGAAACAGATGGAAGCCACTAGAGACCAAATCTGGTGAATACGGTGGATACGGTGGAACATTTTAATTCATTGATTTTTTTGATTTTCGAAATGCTTATCCTGAATAAAATAAATTTTTATATCTTTTCTAAACCAGGTCTTTCTTCAAGAATTTTCTCCTTCAGCTTCAGGTCTAAATGGTTGCAAAAATATTCAGAGTTTACTGTTTAACCCATTTGTAAGTAATGTACAAGCAAAATTCCACTTTCATCCCAAATAGCTGGTGCTAACACCTTCTTGACCGATTGCTGCCGCGCGATTTTTTTTTTTTCAACGATGTTCCTTAACGATATCCTGTATTTTTTCTACGATTTCAGGTGTTGTTGGTGTTTTTGGACGTCTTTGATTTGAATCGTCTTGAAGGCTAGTACACGCGCGTTTAAACTCAGAAACCACCCTTTTATTTTCTAATTGAACAGGAAGAGTCCTTATATACTTTCAACGTTCGTTCCTAAATTTCCTTTGCTTGTAAACCTTTCAAAAATGAAAATTCAATCAACTCACGATATTTGATTTTTTTATGATTGAAATTGACAGATTGAAATAAAACTTCACATACGTTCATATGAAGAGTGTACCAACATGCCAATATAAAATTTATCTAGTAGCAGCACTCTTTCTGAACCACAAAACTCAATGAACAAGTAGAATGCTAGGTTTTGGACTGCTAGGACTTACAACGCAAGTTGTTACGCTGTTTCATTAATGTTACTGTTACTGTTTTGTTCATGTATCTCCTAATATGCCGGTCCTAGGTTAGTCCTGTGAGTGTCCATCTTATTGAATGCAATTTTTAATTGCACAATTATTAATAATATCTCATTTCACCTTCAAATCAGCGTTTTAAATATCGATCAGTTAGCTGTTTTAGTCTACCCAAGATGCAGGCGAAATCGCAACTAGTATTTGTTCTGCTCTTCACGCTCCCATCAATGGGTCGCTCCCAAACGGACCAGCGCCACCAGTTGTGAATTTTTTTTGGTGAATTTGATTTGAATTCATGATGGCAACCGGGTCCGGATACGGGGCGTGTGCGGCCCACTTTGCCATTCTAAACACGCCGCCGCCACGCCACAGTCGATGATCGCCGGCAGAGTTCCTCCGCAGACTAATAATGCATCTCGTTGCGCAAGGGTGTGTAATGCCATCATTACACGCCATTTAGAAATCTTATCCCATTTGCAGACGGCCACATGACGGCCACGTTTCGCCACACACTTGCGCCCGGCTTATCACAACAAAACACCCACTTCCGGACCGGCCCGGCCCGGCCCGGCCGGAAGTAGGCCCAGGGTCGACATCTGGGGGAAGCAATTTTCCAAAACGATTCCCACAATGACCGCCACTGTTATTCTAGAATCTAATCATCAGACCCAATCGATCTACGTGCAACCCCGGCGGTAGGATAAACAAATCTAGCTGCCGCGCCGCGCCGACCGAGCCGAGCCGAGCCGTTGGCCATTTCTTTTTTCAGGCCGCCGCCGTCCCACTTGGTCCCGCGTGCGCCTTGTTATCGTAGCGCCTGAAGTGTATGTCCTTCTGCTGCGCCCTCTGTGCCCTATCACTCGCCCGTCCATCCGTCCGGCATCGACAGGGATTCGGCGAGGATTTCGGGGCCGGGCGACCTTTCGCGTTACCCGCAGACACGTGACTTCGCGTACACGGGCCCCAAACAAATAGGCTCGTTCGTTAGAGCATTGATTAGCATATGGTGTGTTGGTGGCGGTGGTCGCGGTGAACGTCGTTGAAATGATCAATTTCTTCTGGCGCTGGCAGTCGGGTCGGCTGGCTGAGAGTGTGCTCCCGCGAACCACCGGCCCCGGGTTAAGGCCGCGGTTATGTTAAATGCAAAATAAACATTACGCCGATAAGCGACCCGCAGACGCAGCGGAGGCAAGTGAATTATGAGAAAACATAAAACGAAACGAGATTTTTCCTTCCCCGGCTGGTGCGTAGCTCCTGCGGCTGCCCCCGAACCTGGTGGCTTTGTTTTCTGCGGTCTATGTGTTTGTGGTGGGCTTCGCCCTGCTCTCGTGTCCCGTGTGCGCTATGCTGACGGATTTACATATTTTTCCCTTTAGGCCCGGTACCAAAACCTGACCTGCGACTGCCGGCGCCGGGGCCGAGTGTCCGGTTTTTTAAGCATCTGCCCATCCCGGCGACCGAAGCTGTTTAAGAAAACTAGCTTAATTAGACTGGCCGGACTTTAGAGAGCGAGGGGGACTCTAGCGAATGGACTATTTCCCGTGTCCTGTGTGTCCTGGTGCGTGTGTTTTAGCGGTTGTGGAAACCGATAAATGCCCCTGGCATCGTGGGTTTAATTATTCTGACCGTAATGGGGCGAAATGGTAAGGAGAGAGTTTTTTTTATGATCTCCTAGCACGCAACACGCAGGGTGCAGTTTGATTAAATGCAGCATAAATGATGCATATACGGTGTCGGTGGGCTGGTTCCTAGTGCTAGTGTGTCACGTGTGGCCGATAAGAGGTCCCGTCGTATGGCCCGTCTGTGCGACACTCGACTCGAGTGGATTATTAATGAAGGGCTTTTGAGAGAGAGAGAGATGTAACATAATTTAGTTACTTAAATTAGATCACATTTTAATGATCCTATGCATAGTTCATAGCTTGATTCTCAGATCCAAACCCTGGCTCCTTATCAAGCGAGCCCCTTCTATGTCATCGTTTTTATCATCGGTTTCCTTTGAAAAAGAATATTATGTTTTAAACGAAAAATATGTTTCTAAAGTCCAAAAGATCTCTCAGCTTCGGTGGAGTTTTGTGATAATCGCAGCCTTTGGGGTTACCTTACTTAAGGTATCCAATATTAATGTTTGGACTTCAAAATCAATTTTTTTTTAATCGACAATCGCGAGCTCCAACAGTAAGAATTGTGTTAAATATTCAGCTCTTAAATTATTATCTGGTATAAAACTCGTCTTATTGACTTCAATATTCGTCTTATTGACCATATTCAATTCCAAATTCAAAAGTAACACAATTCACATTGGCAAAATGTTAATCGTAAAACAAACGCATCAAACTTGAACAGGTTGAGGGAAAAGGACAACAATTTGTGTCAAGCTCAATGTACCTTGCAAACACACTGTCATCTGTAACCTCTTGCCTTTCTTCGTTAAGTTGCACAGCTCAATAACCTGCAAACGATACCTTCGACTTTAAAATACGAAAGTGCTTCCCGTGTCCCCGACTCAAAGCACATGCGTCCGGCCGGTTCCCGATGGATGATGTAAATGAAGCAACCGAACCCGCCTCCATGAATCACCCGGCCGTTAATGAGGACATTTGTACAGGATCTCCGAGAGCGGAGCGGACGGCAAATGGTGGTCATTTCGCGAAAGGCAATCGGTCAGCAATCCGCTCGGCTCTATGTGCGACTAATTTTGTACGGCTATAGTGTTGCTGCTGCTGCTGTCCATCCATCGTCAAACTTGGGAAGATTGAGACCGGACCGGATTCCGGGTCGGAACCATATTCTCTTTCTGTCCACCGGCCCAGTATCATCACTTCTCCGCTCTTCGGAGCCGAGGCCGTTCGATGTGAAACCGAAAAATGTAATTAAACTTTTATTTAGAATCACTTTTATTCGCCAACGACCCATTACCCCGTTGGATAAATTACGATTTTATCGTTTAGATTCAATTTAAGGCACGTTTTATGGCTATTTCGGAAAGTTTGGCACCGCGACGGGGGTCGGGCCCCGAAGCGCCTAATTCCAGAGCCGGAGTCGAACGGCGTTGTTTGATTTGGGGAATAATATCCACATTCCGGAGAGGGTTAGAAGAGTTATTGCTTTTGGGCAGAACTTTTCTTTTACGCACACAGAACGGAACGGAAACGGGCCCGACTGATTGAAGAAGTCGAATTAAGCGACCGAAGTTAAATACACCGGCATCCGGGGCCGGCTGTTGCGGGTTGTAGAATCTACTTTGTATTATTGACATTGAGAGCATATTTAAGGCGGCCCCGTCCCAAGTGGTTTGTCACTCCAAATTAGCTGGGCCCGGTCACCGACCGGGCGATGATTATGCACGGGTTCCTTGCCATTCCGGAGTCTTGTCACAAATGTGTCAGAGCCTTGGCATTCAATAGTTGTCTTACATTATGAAAGCAATCCGAAGCCTGGTGGTTAAATTTGCTGCATCTCGATAATAAGCTTGGCGGTCTGAACCTATCCTCTGAATTTTTAACTAAATTTCGCTAGCAATTTGACAGCAGTTTGAACGATTGAAACAAGACTTCGCAAAATTGTGCACAAGACACAGAAACAAAATGCAAACCCCTTTATTAGCCATTGTGGCAAGGCATAGTTCCGACATTAAATGCCAGTCAAAGGTTACTCTCTGAAGCATTGACATTTGGTTTGTCAAACTCGAAAGTGTCTTCGCTGCTTTTCGTGTGCAACATAAATGCGTTTTGAAGAAGTCCTTCTGATGAGATACCGATGCTCAGACCTGGCAAATGAAGATGTAATTTAAATTACGCTCAACTTTTGTTTGCCCATTACCGAGGGTCCAAAGGGCTGGCAAAGGGCCCCAAAGGAGAGTGATGCAAACGGAGTCGTGAAGCTATTTTTATGAGCTTTGGCGCACAAAAGGTGTCCAATAACGGTGCGTCCCAAAGTGAAGCGAAAGGAACAGTTTGTGTACAACAGGTCAGTTTTGGTTTCGTTCATTCATGCTTCGCCCGGTTTTTTCTTTTCGGGGGCTCTTGCACGTGCTTGGAACGTAAGACAGCGCAAGGATCCTTCCGTGAGGGTTTTCAGCTTTTTTACAGTAACATTCATCACCTCACCAGAGCCCGGTGAATGAAAGTCGACTCCCGTAACAGCTGGGAAGCAGAATTGACGGAAATAGAGTAATAAGTAATTAATTTCGACTCTCCCGGTGACTACCGGCCCCGGCGGATGATCCGATGCTGGAAGAATGGGGTCCACAACATGAAAGGTATGTTGTAATGAAATTTATTATCATAAATAAATACTACCAAAGGGTTTCGCGGTTCAAAACGCGCCCTTTTCCGGACGGAGGATGATGATTAGTTGGGAACCGGTTCAAATTTCACTTAATATTCCTTTTAAAAAGTTCAGTCCGTACTCTTCGCCGGAGGCCGTAATTGTGTTGGACATCCACATATCATCAGCGCAGTATGGTTAGGTGGTGCTCTGATGGACTTTCAGTCCTCTGAATTAAAAGTTTTGGATTATTCTCGTTAGCAAACTTCTTTTGAAGAAATCCCCGATCTTCTCACGAATTCTTGCTTGAGGACCTCTTTTTCAAGAGAATTAAACGATCAACACCATAAAATGTGTTGATTAATGAAGTTGAAAGCTGATTAATCGCCTTGTCACTCTTACCGGCAAGTCACTCCGAGGCGCCGACGCCAATTATCAATTATTCGAAGAAAGATAGAAACGTTTACACTGTTTATTCATGGCCCAAGAGAAAGAGCAACCCCAACTGTACGGTGCGTGAAAAATCGCATCATTGCATAGCGCAAATGCAAAAGGACATCATCACGACGGCTAATCCTCCATCGATTCTTGAACCTACCGTCCAGTGGCTCCCTTCTGCTTCAGCGGCAACATCTCAACTTCTCGCTGCTCGTCTGTGTTGTCGTCCCATGTGTGGCATTGTAGTTGTAGTTGTTGTGGTGTATGTGTGTATAAGTTATGTGTGCATTTTTCCAATGGATTCACAACAGCTTGGCTGCCTCTTGAAGGGGACCTGACACAGTACATGCCGGGGCACGACGAGATGGTCGAGAGATACTCTGGCGCATTAGTGTTACGGAGGGGATCAGCCAAGCATAACGAAGGGTCGACGTGTTTCAGGGGTGCAGGAAGGTATCATTTTTAGTTTATTTTCCATTTCCTACCGACCGAGTGTGGCTCCTGCAACACCCTAGCCCGGTGACCCGGCTCCTTTCAACCGCACACTGTGGAAAAGCTACCCTGGCCCGGGCGGACAGGCGGGTTCAGTGGCGGTGCTATTCATCACACCAGTCGCCTCGCAACAATGGGTGGATTATGGTTGATTAGAGCATAATCCTCTGGCGAAAGCGAGAAGGTAAACCCGGTAAGCCCGGGACGGCGGAGAGATTTGTACGATCCGAAATCCGTCTCCGACCACTCTTCAGACTCAGTGGATTGATAATTATGGTTTAATTTTTGGTCTACAAAAATGCGTTGGGTTTTTTTCGTCGGCCACAAAATGCCAACGTGTAACAGAGGAACGTTGCACTGTTTGTCAACATCCTTGTCAAACCTTTTTTGCTGGATTTGTTTTAAAGTACATTCTGGTGATGCTTATTGTTTCGGAAAAAAATTGTCAAAATCAGTCCCCGTACCCGACCAGACATCAGCTACAGTAAGGACCGCAGAGTCCTCGAAAACGGTGTTTGAGTCAATGGCAAATCATGTATCGAAGCTATGAAAAGAAGATTCGAAATTAATTATGGAAAACGCACGAAATACGCCTGCAAGTATGCAATAAGCCGTGCATAGAGTGTCCTTATTTTATGCTTGGCGCTAGAATTTATTTTCGATTCAGAAAAGAAACCCAGAAAAGGAGTTTGCGGGCTCCCTTACCCACATTTGATTGTTTGCGGTTGTTAACAAACGAAGCGTGATTCACGTTCCCATTGTATTTATGATTCTTTTATGTTGACTACACCCCGCCTTTCTTAAGGCTATTTGCACTTTTAATCTCGTATCCCGGTCCCACCGGTCCGAAACGGACAAAGTTACGGCTCGGAGCGCCCCGAGAACGTCTCCGGGTGTGCGTGTTGAAAGTAAAACTGTGACGTGAATTTAATTAAATGTATTTAGCACGTGCACTGCACCAGCAGCAGCGGCACGGGAATTAGCATAGGGAAATCATTAGGAACCCCTGCGGGTGACAAACACACGTGCCCTCGGCCATCGTGAATTGTTAAAGCAGAACCGAGCACCGTGGCCGGCAGCGAAAGGCGCACATGTGGGGCACTGTTCGAAAGTTGAGCAAGTTTCCCGACACTTTGAAGCCCGTTTCGAAGGCGCACTCGAACCTCGAAGGTGCAGTTCGAGCTTCTTCAACACACCCAAACTGTGCCACGTGGCTTGATGTGGTTGCGTTATGGGTAACACTTTTTCACTCACCTAATTACAGCACAATAGTGGCGCCTGATTTACATCCTCTTCGCTGACGCACGCCGGACGTAGTGCGGCAAACGAATCGGATTGTCCCTCCGACTTTTTAATTCGGCACACGAACCGCGCAGAACATATCTATGATTTGTCGCGACCTTGCGTGTCCAGCCCTGTCCTGTCCGACAATTTGACAATGTGTACAATTTTGAAGCGACATTGTGAGTCCGTCCGTGCAAATTATAGAGATTAGACAGCGACTGCTAGTGGCTGGAAAAACTTTCGAAACACGAGAGAGAGAAAGAAAGCAAGCATTGTGTTGTGTGGGGACAGTAAAAGTTACCGGCAAGTTATACCATACCGAAGGTTATCACGCAATCACTAGAACAGAGACACGGGCAGAGATCGTAGGCCGATTGAAAGTCTCCTAATGAACGCGATAAGCTAAAAACTAAAACTGAATAACATGAAACTATTCCAACGGAATCATGTAGTCCTTCTCGATTCTCCTAGGACCTTGGCTTCTTGAACACTGAAGAAAACATTGAAGAACACAAATCTTCATTTGCTTCGTTTTTAAAAAGCGACTTGATGAAATCCGCTCGAAAACTGCTCGAAAGAGTGTTTTAATGAAGGTTCTATCGGCTAATTATCGGATAACCGGATGCCCTCGATAAATACATCTTCTCGATAGGGGAAGCCGCTGGATAAACCCCAAAACAAAGCCCATCTGTAGCCATCCGTTAAGCGTAGTGCTGCGTAAGGTAACAGGATACAGCGTATTCGGTAAGTCCCTTCAAGGGTGTTATGTGACCACGCCACGTGCTCGTCACCGTTCGTCGTTTGCCCATGAGGCCGGCCCCGTAGGTCTCTTATCGAACTAACAAACAATATTTCTGCTGCCACAACGCCACCGCCGTGGCCGAAAGTGCCACGGCGTCGTCCGTGGAGCCGTCGTGGCTCAATTTGTCATCATTTCTCGGCATGTCCCGTCGTCCCACAGAAACGAATGGCGTTAACAAGTTTTTACCGGGCTGCCGGCGTGTTTGTGTGCCCGCTGGCTAATGATCCCTTCATCAGGCGCCGTAGGTAGATTCGTGTCGTTTATGGAGCAAACAAATGGCGGCGATTAGTTTTACTCGAGTGTCAGTGAGTATCCATTTTTCTCAAATCTCGCGCACCCTCAGGAATGGCCGGCTCGTCGGCTCCTTGTCACGGGGCTACGGGCGACACCGTGTGCGACAAGTGCACGACATTTGCACGGCCGTCCATTAGGTTCAGAAGCGCTCGGAGTCAGGGGCTCGAACTCGGTGGCCCAATTCAGACGTCTTTCGTGTCGCCCGTAAATACGTTGACTTTCTGCTTTAATATTTTAATCTAACTTTTTTAACCACCACACACCACAATATAAATGAGTCTAATTTCTCCGACACGGCGCGGCCAAAAAGCTCACGGAGCTCCGCAGCTTTTCCCGGAACCGCTCGATTTCTCAAACAAAGTCATGTCTCAAAGGAGCCGGCGTGCTATCAATCAATGTCACTAATCGACATGTGTGAGAGCTGGGAACCTCCGGTATCCTCCCCGGAGAGCCTGTGGCGCACCCAGCCCAAACACGTACAAATCTTTCCGTTTCCGCTTTTCACCGCTCGCTCGCTCGCTCGCTCAATCTCAATCCCTCAGCTCGGGAGAACCAGGGACTGTGATTAGCAGCGTGCGCGAGAGGTTTCCAAATTCAACCAGCATGACAGCGACATTCGCCGAAAATTGCAAATCATGGGCCCCCGGCGGTGCTGTGGGTCCTCGGCGACCCCCGGCGCTGCCGGCGACAAAAATTGCACCATCATCAACCGGGAGTTATGTTTCCGGCGATGCTGCGGGACGATGCAAATATTTTTCCTACATGCTTTTGACGGGTTAACCCCTCGGGGGCCTTCCTGGGGGGCAGTTTGATTGTTTGTGCATTGTTTTTTTTTCGGGTTTGTTTGCGAAAATAAAGTTCAGTAGCAAAGCCTAGCGTAACACGTGGGACCATAGGTCCGAAAGATAGCCCAAGCCGTCCAAACTCCAGTTGATGTTTAAAAAACGATATTTGGCCCTCAAAAAGTGAAAACCGCTTGGATGATTTAAAAGCGTACTTTAAAAATTATTGACCAGTTAGGTTTAATCAGAGATACGGCTAATAATTTAATAAGTATAAAAGGACAATACAAAAAATTGTTGAAACAAAGAAGAACAAACAAAGATGTTATCAGGAGTAACAATGTTTTCAAAGAACACAAATAAATTCAAGAAATCGTCTTATCAATACGCTAAGTACCACTTACAAAACATGAAAACGAGTAATTGAAGCGTTATTTAAGCAAAAAACTTTGACAAAGTTTAGAACAAAACAGAAAATTGTGAAATTGATTCATAAAATGGAAAAACATTGTAAAACTATCAGAATGTGAAAAAAGCGACGTAAAACTTGATACACGACAAGTGGGCGACGTAAAGCTAGTTCGCAAAACTCGCCTCAACTCTTCGTAGAGCTGACCAACGAGGTAGCAAAATCCTGGCCGTTGTGAACCTAAACAATAGTAAACCAACCGACGCGTTCGGCCAGCGCGGTGTTCCAGATCCTTAACCGGGCGTGGGCAGTCCATCTGATTCCGTTCCGAACACGTGTCGAGAGTTGCTGATGGCGGGGTGCAAAAATCTTATAGTTAAACTTTCGCCCTGCCTTCGCGCTCAAAACAAAGCCACAGCCAACCTGGAGCCATTAGTATGCATAACGGTGGTCACCTGGTGGACCTGGGCCTGGGGTTCGGGATTCCGACCGACGCCTTCGGACCGGTGTCGGTCGCTCCAAAGTTCCTCCAGCGCCGACTGGGGAAGTTGATGAGAAACTTGGCCCCATTTATCCTCCACACCTAATGTGATCATCGGATTCGCCAACTTCTGACGCGCGAACACTTGCCCAGCCCGGACCGGGGGCCGCCGGTCCCGGGTCGGTCGGTTGGTCGGGTTAAGTTGCACAACTGGGATGAATTTGTGGTACTTCGCACCGTGGCCGACCGTAAGACCGTTTCCATCAGATTATAGTGATAATCCGTTGGTATTAATTTTCACTAGTTTAATGGTAATCCGACGATTGTGGATTGCCGAAAGTTCCCGAGCGTTCCGTTGGCCCAATTCTGGGCCAACCTCCGGGGACGCTGGGTGGCTATGGTTCCACACGTTCCTGGGTTCTTTGCGGCCAGTACTTCCAAAAGGAGATATTTATAATGATACCCAAATGTGTGAAGAATACAGGATTAGTGGATGCAACCAATTGTCGGACACCTTGGGTCGGGTACTACTGAATTGACCTCCCCATAACGTTGTCCCAGGTTAACCTCCATGTTTCGATTTTAAGCCAACACGTTTGCGTTTCATCGCTTACATCCCAGAAAACGGCTTCCCTTAGAACGTTGTAAATGGTTTCGTCGCTCAAATTTAATTTAAATACCCAAACCTATCGGCCGCCATCGGTCTTAAATACCGTGAAGAACGGAACGAACGGCTGCTGCTGCTGCTGCGTTCTTCCTTCGGTATTATCAGCCCTGAAACATACCACTATGAAGGCATTAATTTCCATTCGCTTCAGCGATGCGATGCTCGCGGAGGACATAAAAAAAGCAGCATTTTAACTTTGTCGCAACCACCCCGACCGGCCCCGATGTGCTGGGGAGTAACTAGATGTGCCGGAGGATGAGAGGGTCAGAACCGTGGCCGAATATCGGGGCCGCCGGGCAAAGTCATCAATTTGCGTAATAACCGTTAAATGTATTTAAAAAATGCACATACCACGCACGCCACCAAGCCCGACATGAAGTTTACTTTTTCCATTCTCTTTCTCTCGCTCCCAAGACGTGTGGGGCGAAATTGAACGAAATTGGTTCTGAGAGGGCCAACGGTGGGGGCCGAATGACCTGAAATTACCATATAGCGCTGCCTCTTGCTGTAGTTTGGCGCCCTCTAGAGTACGGGCCCGCAAAGTGTAGAAAATTGGGTGAAAATTTATTGATCATGGCAACCCGAACCCGAAGCCGGGCGCTCGTCAATTTATGGTGCAATCTATTTATGGATGTTTCAAGGTTACGCCACGAAACCATGGAACGAACAATGGCCCGAACTGCTCAACATCATCGTCCTCGGAGAATATGGAGCCTTCCGTGATAACAATCGGTATTCCGCGAGGCTCACAGCAGCCCATTTGACCCCTACCATTCTGGGGCGAATAATCATAACTATTGGGGCCATACTTCTCGGATTACACTCCAGCCCACCAATGATGGCCTACGACGCCGAGCTACGCACGTTACAATTGTGTCTTTCGTCCTCAGTCGGCACCCGAACGGCTCGCTCAACGGAGCGAGTCTTTCCACGATCCGCCGAATGGCAAAATGATGAAACGTGACCTTTTCCAACGCAGGAACCGTCGGAGAGCCTGGCCTGACCCGGGTTCACATTTCTTCGTAGCGCTTCGTATCAAAAAGATTATCTAGAGGCGATGAATGCTGCCCCACGGTGGCAGGCAAGCCGGCGGCCAGTCCGGAAGGCCTGAAGATGAAAGAAAAATATGCACGGGCTGGAAGCCAAGTGAACCTGCCTTTGCACACAAAGTATACCTTGCGCCGAGATCTGATTTTAGATAACGTGCTGAATGTTTGCCTTTACCTTGTCGGCAATAAATAGACCCTTTCATAGGTTTTGTTTCTGAGCCACTCCGGGGAACACTCCCGCTTTTCCGCACTACCCGGTTCCCGGGAGTGTAGACGACGCGCTGGCGCTAATCTCCGGCATCTCAACGGGGACCGGGACGCAGCCCACAGGTTTTATTTAAAATTCACCATTTTTCATCGCACAATTCTTAACGCTTAGCAGCGCACATAAATCATAGCACGTATCGCGCATTTTCGTGGGTCGGTTGGGAAAAGTGCGTAATCTTCGCCATTTTCCAACTCGGGGGCTCGAGAAGGTTTGCCCTCAGCGACGATCGTCAATTCGCCGATCAATGATTTATTCTCGAACGCAGCACCGCTTCACCTGGATGCTTTCAGCGTAATTCGAAACGGACCATAAAAGGTCTTTACCCATCCAGTAACTGTTTCCTAGTTAAATTATTCAAAACCATCATACTCACTTTCCAAACGACGTCGCGACCGATCGTCACGTCAATACCCATTTGTGCGTAGGTCGCGAAGCCGAAACACAGCCCGATTTTCGACAACGCGACATCAGAGCCCCTGTGAGGCATCTGCCACGTTGGTCACAGAGTACCGAGATTTCCAATTTGCAGCAGCAGCAGCAGGCGGACTCTGGCACGCCGTTGGCATTGTGTTTCCCTCGGCCCTCGTTCTTGGAGGCTGAATGCTGAGGACCTTAAGAGGCTGATTATGCGGGACCGTTGCTTCCGTAAGCAAATCCAGCCCGCCAGCTGAACCAGTGGTTGAGTTCCGAACCGACACGGAACATTACTTAGTGCAATCAAATATTCACGAGCGCCGCATCTCTATCACCTTTTATAATTCATCAACCGGCCAGGGGAAGGATGTTACAAATGTTGCTCTCCTCTCTCTCGTGTTCCTCGGCACGTGGCACGTTGTGGAGTTGAAAACTATTGAGCCCACCGAAGGCCACCGGCTGTGGCGCCGTCTCCGCCGTCCTTATCAATTCGATTCCTTCCGCTTCGGTTCGGTTTAACTTTTGAATGTTTTATCTTACGCTTCCACCTTTAATTGACACGCTACACGCTGCGGAGGGGAGCGCCTTTGCGGAGCGCGGATGTTACCAGCAAAAAGTCGACAACGACCGACCTGTTGAGCGGGAATTGGGGGGAATGGTTGGCCGTGAGGGAGTGAGGTTCAGCCTTTATCGATGCCTCTAGAACGTATCCATCGATAGGGTAACCTGTGACTCCAAGAAACCTCCAAGTACCAATTTTTATCCAAGTACATTTTTTTATCGTCCACATTACAATGGCCAGCGATTTGAATTCACCATCAGGAGGTGATTTCGATTTGCAGATTTGCTATTGGATCGGAGCGACTAACCCTGTTCACAACTGCAACAATGTACCCATTCACGTGCGGCCCTTTGGCGTGTGTTAATTGCATTCCCCGTTTGCTGTAAGTGATGATTGGTGTTTGAGTCAGGACGAGACGTCCTTCCCCCTACGGGAGGGTGCTCTTTACGATGAGTCAGCTTAATGGATGGCTGTTTCTTTTATGGCGGGTGCGTGTTACTGTGACTAGAACACTGACGGGTGTAACTGACTAGTGCAGCCTTTTGTGACAGGGGACCGGACTATGTTAACCTGTTTCTAACGTAATTTTTTATTAGTTGACTCGAAAACAGAAGGGTGGCGAAGATCAACAGTATTTAAAAGCCCAACGAAATGCCTAATTTGCATGCCTGTACAGTGACTGAAAAAACACTTTCGAAAAGAATAGTAAAGTGAATTTTACACTTTTACATTTTTAAACAAGAGGTAACTAAAACAACAGTACAAGCGAACAACAGCCGACCGGGACCGGGACGACCACTCCTACGTGCCCTACGGAAGTGCTTCTCAAGTACATCATTTGATGATTGTTTGGTAATAAACGGAACGGTTGAATTCCCCAAATTAAATTGTTACGTTACGTACGAGCCAGTGGTTTCAATAAATATTTTATATATCAATTGCTGCTTGCGTTTCAAAAGCAAACATAGCGCCGGGTATAGGGTTTCGGTTACGGAGAACCCGAGATTGCCAATCTATCGCCGGAGTCGTCGTTGGCTCATTTATTCCTAGGATCCTAGCCCATGGACCACGGGGGCGTGTGTCGTGGCAGGTACTACTATCGAAGGGTAACACGCTCGTCATCCGCCACCATCATCGTTGACGTCGTTTGGGAAGAAAATATGACGTGTTTCACCGGAGGACAAGCGGCCTGCTGCCGAGGCGGGGCGGACCTGGAACGAGGACTTGCCTTGGAGCTCATCTAAAAGCAGGGAGGGAGACGAAGTAATTCCGATATTTACTGAAATTGATTGCACGTCGATCGGGGTTTGCGAATTTTGGGGAATGGCGCTTTCGGTTATTTTAATGCCGAAACGCGCCCATCATCGAGTTCGGCGCAGTGCCTCGTGCCTTGCCTTGGCGATGGAGCCGATGGGTGGATTCTGATTTGTTTTAAATCGGTAAAACAATCGAAAGGTATACAGTTCGGTGGGTATGATAAGTTTGGCTTCAATGTCCATAGCCTGGAATTTGAATGGACCAATAGCGTAGTTAAAAGGCAACTATATCGGCACGGAACGGAATGAGGAATTTTATCAATCATTCAATCTCAATCTCAGTCATTTGACAACACGCTAGGATATTGTAGTGTTGTCCGGGTCTATGTTGCCAGGTGTTTTTCTACATTTTATGTTATCGCTGATTTCACATTTGGCCGTGATAATTCTAAGAGCCATGAACGGGATGTATCTCACGTAAAACTGAAACTTCGGCCTTACTCAACGCCACAAAATGGGACAACACATTGTTCCTGCCACAAAATTGCGCAATATTTAAGTCCATTGCAATGTAAGGTTTTTCATCAAAACCCTGGCGCCAGCTTAGTCTAGAGAAGAAATAAGTAAAATAATCATAAATATTAATCACCGAAAAAAGAACGACATCGTCTGTTAAATAGAGATTGTGATTTAGTAGTGACATACCTGTCGTTATGTTGGCACATAATGATAACACACGCATGTCACACAAGCCCTGGCGCTTAGAATTGAATGCATCCTCAGTCAGGTCCGTTGGCTAACGCAGACCAAGCATCCTCGAAACGTCGAAGAACTTTGACCACTGCGCCAGCCTCTCGAACCGCTGCGTGTATCTGTTTGCATCTGTTTAATATTTCCCAGCTGCAACAGTGCCGAGGAGCTGGCGCCGCAGAACGGAAATCCCTGCTAATGATTCCAGTTTTTCCCGACCCGTCCGCCGACTGCGAAACCTGGGAAACACTTTGTTTCGATTGAGGTCTAATCCAATTGAGCACTGTTTGTTTGCCATTGAAATATGAGCGCATTTCGGACCGGGACCCGACCCGACCGTGCGCCAGTGAAGTGCCCTCGCATACCGCCCACCATTAGTTATTCATTGCACGTCTATTTATCGAAAGCTAGTCCAATCGAACCGGGTCCGTAGTGCGTCATCTGTCGCTTCGCTCCGATACGCCATACGCGCTCGGTCTACGGTCGGGAAAACTTTGCGCGTACCGACGCACTGCTGCTCTGTTGTTCGCCTCATCAGTAGTTCGGCACTAGCGCCAGTAGCAGCGCTGGTCCTGGATGCAAATGCACCGAGCGGAAAGAAACATTTCCCGAAAGTTCGTTTTCGGTTGCATGAACACTTGGATCAGCATCACGCTACTTGAACCCTCAACAAGCACAACTGACCGGCAGCAGCGAACGGCCAACGAGGAAAACGTGCCCCGGTGCCGGAATCGGGTGCCTTTTCTTCGTGAGAAGTCTCCGCCCGGTTTCGGGCCGAGTTCCTCCCGGGGATCAAGTTCCATTCTCTACCGAGGCGTTCGCGGAAGCGATGGAGTCAGAAAAAGTTGAAAGTGGAACAGCAGCAGCAGCAGCAGCGCTAGCGGAAGAAGCTTAAACCGTCAACCGCCACAAAAGGCTAATCATCAATTACATCCTAGGACAGCATTTCGCCGTTCCAGTTCGTCTATCCATTGACGTCGATCGAGCTCGCAAACCATTTGCTGAACTAGTTTATATCTTGATTTGGGGAAAACTGAAACGCCGTTGCTCGCCGTATTCACTGTTGTGCGACGTGCCTCGGGAAGATCCGGGTCAATTCATTTCTCAAAGTCCCACCGTGGAAAACGAGTTCGAAAGTCCACTGTACGTACTAATCATCAATTGTCTGTCTAAAACTGCACTTCAACAACACTTTGCGTCAGATAAAACTCGGATATGAATTTGGAAATTCCGATGTTCACTTGGTACATGGAGCTTTCGGTTTTTTTACTGTCAAAACGCCGCAAGTTCTGGTAACACATGGGCTGAAAAGTCCCGAGCCTAAGAAATTTTTTCAAACGTTTTTCAAATTTTTCTATATTCATCAACGTCATCAACTGTTTTTGATGTATTGTTTTTAAAAGAGCCAAAATAGAATCACTCTTAGCACAATAAGTCAATTTATAAGTAGAAACACATGAAATTGTAATAGTTTTGTTTGGAAGGTTTGAAATAACTATAAAAAATATGAATGCAATAAAACTAGCGCCATTTAATGTGTTGCGCGCGGTACTTTCCAGCCCATGTGGTGACCAATAAAAACAAAACTTCTCTCACGTTCCCACGAGAGCAGGAGATCAGCTAAAGGCGTGCCGGCGTCAATTAAATTCAACTTGCTGCCCCCGGGGGAATAATGAACCACTAGGGACCCGGGGACCCACCCGGGTGCAACTTTGACCTTAAAGTTCTGGATCATCATTATTTGGAACAGTTGGAACGCAAAGTGTGAAAATTGTCTGTTTGATGCTACTTTACAACTGCCCGGCTGAAGCATCCTTGTCACTCGAACTACTGGAGGCAAAGTCTCCGAGATGGCCCGGCCCGCCCGGAGAGGCCAACGATTTGCTGTTTTTCTTTTTGCTCCTTCACCATGGAGCACTTTTAATGGGAACGTCCAGATGAAGCCTGGCGCGCAGGGAAAGAAAACGTGCCTTCCGAGTGGTTCCGAATTTCCGATCGAGACGTTCTGCATTCTAAGTGAGAGAGGTAAGTCAATGATGCTTCAGAGTAGTGGGAAAAAACTACTTTCTTTCTCCGTTTTTCCCCACACTCGGGACGTGACATCTTGTGGCGGTAAATAACGCCATTGGAAAGATACCGGTGCAGATGGCAAAAGAAAAAGAAAATTTGCCGAAACCGGTAATCGAACTAGCCAAAAACCGTACCGGTTTCACAATCAAATAAACTATTAATTAGAGTGATTCAGAGGCAGATCTCTGATTTTCTGAAGCAAACGGAAACTACAATCCGTGTTCCGTTTCGTTTAATTGGCCGGGATCGATCACGTATTCAAACAATCATGATAGCTGCAAATATTTGTATTTTAGTGCAAAACTAAGAAGATAGTACATTTATCTATTTAGACCTATACCAAACACATGCCAGTTAAGCAAGGTTTGGATATTTATTTCAAAAGTGCGTTGTTTGTTTCTTGTTAGTGTATAAACAAACCAATAGAGAAAAGGAACAACTTGTAGACTGATGTTAGTGTAGTTAAAAAACCTATTTTACTAAAAGCGACTCACCCTGCAATGAAAGAGCTCGCTGAGCTCCGCCTGAAGCATCGCAAGGGCTCCAAATTATCTTTCTGCTTTATTATTTTAACCAATCAAAAGACACCGATGCTGTTTTGGAAAGGATCACTTCAACGGCTATATTGCTTCACCTAACAACACACGACGATTACTTTGATTTATGTGGTTTTGGAAAAAAAAGCGATCGAGTAGACTCAACGTCATCAACAATCTCTCCTGGAAGCCTAGCAACCGGTTACGATACTGTTAACACTACCAAAGTCATCACTATCATCGTGTCGTACTCTGTACATCAGGTTATGTCTCTCTGGTGGGTAATCAAAGACTGAGTTCGTTACACTAGCTCGTGGTCGTGCAAAATCGTGAGCAACGATAAGAAGATGAAATGTGTATTGTCTTCCAGGGTATTTCCCGAATTGAGTAACTTACCGACATCGTCCCGTTCGCAGCTTGGGGCACTACTACAAAAGCGTCCCGTCTTCCTGTACGTGTCGGATGCCATTAATCCTAACAGATGGAACCCAAAATAAAACATAAAAACATGAGTTAAATTTATTCTTGCAATAATCGTCTCTAGTATGTCGAATTAGCGTCATACAAACTGGAATACCTTTTCTGAAACTCCTCTTTTGCTTTTTCGTAATGTAAGGGGAGCTCAAAAAGTATAAGTTCTTTTTCCCTGCACTCTCTGCCGCTTACTAATCTTACTGTTACTGTTTTTGCATCCGGTCGTAGGCTCTGCAAGTAGGTGTCCTTGTGATCTATCCTTCTAGCCCCAGTTCTCGGTAGATCCATCAGGTGCGCCTGGTGACAGCGGCTAGGACGTACTGAGACGACGACGTCGAAAACTGAGAAAACAATTGAGAATTGTCTCTGGTGCAGGCCAAGGCCGATCATGGTTTGCAGTCGAAAAGATTCATAAAGTAATCTGTATACGTTTTGTCACATTTTTTTACGTTTTATAGTGTAAAAACTTTCCTGTCGTGCAGAGTCCTGCCGTTCTGGTTGATGAAGTGAGCATCTGCTCGGTTCCGCCAATCGACACTATTCAACATCCTCCAGACGATCGCATTGGCCCCAAATGGCAAACACTCTGGGGACCTTTTTCTTGTACGTAGTTTCCAATGTCCGCAAGCGTGAGTGTTTGTGTTTGCGTTGATTTAAAATATGTTGCAGTTAACGCTCGCCAGAAGCCCGTTGAACCAAACTTCGCCAAACGTTGCCAAAAGTATTCAATTATTCAATTGCATTCGAGCGAAAACTTTGCCAATTTAGCGATGCACTCTTGAGGCAGCGGTGGTGCTCCCTCGCTGGAGCCCACTCCGGCCATAGTCGTATACCAGAGTAATTTTCATTCTCCGAACGGAAATTCATTGCGAACGGGGGTTCAAGTTTCGATTCGGGCATCGTAACGCTCGGTAACGAAACTTTAGGAACGCCCTACCTTCCCCCCTTTCTCTCTCTCTCTCACTTTCTGTCTCTGTGTCTCTCTGTCCATCTCGATGGGCAATTTTGTCGGCTGCAAAATACAGCCCGCACAAATTGGTTGCGAAATAATAAAAACCGGCTGATTGCTCCATGCTCTGTTTGTGCCACAGGCGTTGAAGGGCTATAATCCCAGAATTTGAGTACAGTTTTTAGTGCGATATATTTCGAGGTTTTGATTCTATATCAACTCGCTAGAAACGTTAACGAAACCCATTTTTGGATCCACTACTCAAACCAGCCCTTCCACGCTGTGGGAGCAAAGGTAATTCCGAAAACGTTGTTTGCACTATTAGAAAAACCTTCCAGTGGCGTCTCTAGTTATTTTATCCCCGAGGCCACTATGTGTAATAGACGTCAGTGTCTATGCAAACTTCCAAAAATACCTGACCTATATCAACAACAACAAGCTAGCATTAATGAAATTCTTTGTGTTTTGTCAACACTCAAAAGTGCGGCCCAACAACTGTTCATACGCGACAGCTCACTGTTTGCCTGATGCGAACCAAGTTCAGTACGAACCGGCTCTTGCTCGACTTTGCGACAAACCTAGCTACTAGGCAGTCAGTATATACGACTCACTTCGCTTCCAGCATGACAACGTTACACTGGTCGTACCGTGTTCGATCGCAACTTCGTAGAATAACGCTAGCCACACTGATCGTCGGTGCGCTGATGTACACTGTAATACTGCATTCGAACGGTCGGTGTCAAACTAAATCGCCAGCAGAGATAAACCAGGACCGGCTTCTGCATCTTCGCGAAGTATGCGAACGGACCAATAACGGAAACAGTACGTATGCAGACGGACTAAGCCAACCGTAGTTTGACCCAAGCATTCGATCATTTCAGTATCTCGGATCGAAACCTCTTTCTACATCCACATAAAGAACGAGAGCCTGCTGTACTGCTTAGTGTTCAAATCGGGCACCACCAGCTTGTTTTACAACATAAACCGATGGGCCGGATACAGCGAGGACCAGATACTGGACCAGCGGACGGACAACTTCATGCTGGCGCGGGTACACTACCCCTGGGAGAGCCCGGGCGTGTTGCTGACCAGCATGAAGAACTCGCTGTCATTCCTTGTGGTGCGCGAACCGTTCGAGCGCTTGATCAGCGCCTACGAGGAGCGGCTTTTGGGGCAGCTTCATCCGTACTTCAAAAATCTGTCGCACCAAATCTACAAATTGTACCACGACGACGGCATCGAAGACGGGATACCGTCGTTCCAGGACTTTGCCCGGTACGTGGTGTACCAGTTCCGGAATAAGAAAGACTCTGACCTCCACTGGCGACCGATCAACGAGCTGTGCACCCCGTGTCTGGCGCGTTACGACTTCATCCTGAAACTAGAGACCTTCGCCCAAGACTTGGCGTACTTTGCGAACGAAACCCACCTACAGGGCAAAATGAAACGCGTTCAGATGAACCACGCGCGCCGCGACCCTATCGATCGGTTGGTGAGAAAATATTTTTCCCAACTAACCAAACAGCAACTGGTGGACCTGTTGGAAATATACCGGATAGACTTCGAGCTGTTTGGGTACCCGTTCGACCGCTACTTTCAGTACGCGCAACCGTAGACTTAGATAGAGTAGATTTTTAGAAGGATTTTTGTAGAAATTGTGTCACAACTGTTTGACCAGCACGCACCGGCGCGTGTCTCCTGCCGCGATGTTACTTGTGGTCTAGACCAGGCGCCAGCCGAGTGTTTGCTGTCGATCAGTTGGAAAAAAATATTGTTTATCAATAAAGACGAGGTAAGAAACATCTCAACACGTGTCGCCGTCCTTCCTAGCGTTCGTTGCTGTAGGGCTTAGGGCTACATTTGGCCACTACTAGCCCAGGGCTTTTAATTTTTTTTTTTTTCGGCAGCAATACAAAATGTCTTATTCTTGGGTTCTTATCATACAAACTCTACGCATAAGAATTTTTTCATGAAAAGGGCCAAAATTTACAACTTTGGCAAGCATTATTTGGCTCCATGAGTAGTTTCGAATTTGATGGAAAAATAACAAAAGAGGAAATGATGGCAAATGATTGTCCTTAGCATGAACGCACTAGAGATTGATTTGTTGTCCTTTCTTAAACACACTTGCAGGAAGAACTGTGTTGCTGGTCCTGTATTTTCCTACATTTTCAATCTGTTTTATACTTTTATTGTCCTATTTTTGCAAGCACGTACCACTTGTACGAAATATCGTCAAACAGATTGATTTGTGTGGTATATTTTTAATCTTCATCTGGCAGCCTTTTCGGAGCCACTTTCCGTAAATGGAATTGGCTCTCTAAAATGCTTTTACCAATTGCTATCGAAGTCAGGGGGCAGTCATGATGACTTCCAAATTGAGCCGACGACACACCCGTGGCCGTGGTGGCTGCAATATGTTTGAACAACATTTTACAAACACACCAGGCCCTCGGCAACCAAGTCGATGCTGTGCGATTGTGCGATTGCATTATCATTGACTCGTTATTGAATCAAAACGGCATATGAAAGCTTACGCATCGAGCCGGGTCCACGGGGCGCAGTACTCCGAAACCAAACGAGCACCGCAATGAAAAGGCTAATAAGCCAAATTGAAAACCATTTTCGATTAGGGCAAATGAGAGATTGCGATCCATCATTAAAATGCACACGCCGAGAGTATCGCTGTCGCTCAACGGCAGCAGCAGCAGCGTGGCGGTGACCGGGGATCGAAATTTGCGTTGCGGGTTGCCCACAATCAATCTGATTGGCGGCACAGGATGTGGGGTGGACTCTCGAAAATTTGACATTGCGCGCCGTCCGGCCGTACGACATTCCTGCATTCCTGTCACATCGGCAGCTCCGTGAAATTAAATCGACGAAATTGAACAAGTCTTCGGCGTTTGCTGGCCGTGAGATGAAAGTGTCCCGTACGCAGAGATTATGCACTGTCCACGGCTGGACTTGAAGGGATAATTCTAGGAAACCGCACGCTATTAATCCACGAATACATTCTGTTAACTAAATAACCAGAACTTCCAGATACAAAAAAAAACTTTCAATGTTCCAAATGTCAACCTGTCCATATAGTCTTATAATCCATAAAATATTCCATTAAGCTCGGAGAATAGACGACACCATATCTGGTGAACACGGTACTAATTCGACTATTCGAGAATTTTTGGCCAACAACTTCGTTTAATATAAAACGTTAAAATAGATTTTTTAAGCCATTCCAAGACCAAAAATCCCACGAGCTTTAGCAGTAAACGGACATTTTAGCACCGAGCGTTAGCCAAGAAATGGAAAAGATTCATTCAGTGTGAACCATTGGCAGAACCTGTATGTGAGAAATTGATTCTAGATCACGCGAACATGCTGGAGAAAGGCTCATCTTCGCTCACGACTTCAACTGTGGACCCTCGTGTGGCTGGAATGAGTCCGAGTGCTTGAAGAGAGCAAGGCAAAAAAACACGAGTCTGCATACATTTGCACGAGCAATCAGTGCTTTACTTCCCTGGTAAGTTAATGAACCGTTCGATTTCAATTTCAATCCTAGAAAATGATTTCGGGATTGATTGCGTTTGTCGTAATCAGTGTTTGTCCCGGGGGTGGGTTTTGTTGACTTTTGGCAGAAGCTCGCCTCATCCTTGACGTGGCAGCGTTTGAAAATTATCGCTTCGCGCCTCGTACGATTCACACTTTAATGAAGATCGAGATATAGCACAAGTTCTCCGTTTTTTTTAAGTATGGAGAAAAACTGTTACGACGGTGCCACAATGCGAAAGCTCACCGAAAGCTCCGGTGGCCACAACACCTTAAGTGACACTTCTTATCGAATAATTAAACAACTGGCACGAAACTTTGACCACCGTAACCGTATCGCCCCAAAAACGGACGGTGAACAGCGTGGCTAGTTGTCGGTTCACGTACGCGTTGCGTCGGGAGCACATAAACTATCATTTGCATCAATTAAGCGAATTAAATTCCTCGAGCCTCCAAACCTCCAAAGTACATGGGTCCACCAAGGAGCATTGGGTGCATCACTTTTAAAGGAGGACCAATTTGCGACACCCAGCGACGTAGATTCGCTCAATTCGAACACAAAAAAACTAATCCTTCAATGTATGGGCTCAACAGTGTAACCTTTGGTGGGTCCTGTAAACAGCATCGCTAGCAATAAGAACCCGGCCGTTTAGCTTAAAAAGAAGGGGCAGTTCTATTGTTATCACATTTATTGCGGCACCTTCGGCACTTGAAAGTACTTCTCGGCCGAATACCCAAACAGCATGAAGTCGATCTCGTAGATCGCGTACAGTGCATCCATCTGCTTTTGGGTAATTTGTGAGAAATACTTTTCGATCAACCGATCTACAACATCCCGCCGGGTGTGGTTAATGTGCACCGGCTTAATTTTGTCCCGCAGGTTCGTCCTGCGCAGCAGCACCTCCACGTCCTGGGCGTACGTTTCCAGCTTGATGATCAAATCGTACCGCACCAGGCACGGTGTGCAGAGATTGTTCACCGGACACCAGTGCACGTCTAGGTCGCGGCTGTACGCCACGTCCTCGATGATGAACTGCACAAAGTCCCGGAACGAAATGACGCCGGTCCCGCCCGGGTGGTAGCGCTCGTAGATGGCTCGCGAGACCCGCGAGTAGTACGCGTTTCGCATGCTGACCAACCGATCCTCGAACGCACTGATCAGCCGCTCGAACGGGTGCCGAACGATGAGGAACGAGAACGAGTGCTCCATCGAGTGCATGAGAGCCGACCGGGTCAGCTGCGGGTAGAACTTCCGGGCTAAGAACAGGTTGTCGATGTGCATGATTTCGTACTCGGTGTAGCCGGCCCAGGAGTTGAAGTTATAGAACCAGGAGCTGGTCCCAGCCTTAAACACCAGACAGTACAGCAAACTGTTATTCTTGCTGTGCAAGTAGAACGCTGGATGAACGCTTTGGTCTGGGGAAGCACAATTGGGGAAGAAAAAACCGTCAGTACATTAGGTCGGGTCCAATGCTTCGGGTTCAACATACGTCCGCCATTATCCAGCCGATTGCAGGCATTCCGCAGGTGGGTGATTCGGCCCTCGAGTATGTCCTGCACGCCCTCCTCGGGGGGCCGGTCTCGAAGCCGGACACATAACAGCGTCACAGTAACAATCAACAACAACAGCACCACCACTCCAATGCATGCGGTACAGGCCCCCTGCAGGTTGGACACGTTCACTGCTGGTTGCGGAGTGAATTTCCACAACTTTGACGACGTTTTTCGCACCAAGCGCCTGATGTTTGTTACGATCATTTTGAAGTGTCTCTCTCGTTGGCCTATGACGATGATCACCACAACGGCCAGCCAGGACTAAGGAAATGACGAGTCAAACTCGGGATAACTTTGCCTCTGAGGGCTCACCTCCCAACTACGCGGCCCAACTTTTTATCGTTCTCCGACCACTTATGAATGGCGGGCCCAGTACCGTTGAATCGAACAATTCACCACTTGGCCGGGTGTGTACAATCTTTCCGGATTTTCTGCGTCATAGCCGGAGCAAACAAGCGGCGGAAGGAGCGCGAAAAACACCTTTGCCCAGACACCTTTGGGCAGACGGAGGAATACCGTCAACGTGAACATGAAGCTGAACTGTTATTGTTTGCCCCGTTGCTTTAAGCGAACAGCCAAATAATGTTCCATTATTAGATGTTGTGCCGACAGCCAGCCGTTGGTGTGTATGCTAATCGGAAGCTAAACAACCGTTGCAGTTGTTTTGGGCAACTGTTTCATACCACTTATAGGCGCAATTTAATTCGGGATTACCTCAAAACTATTACCTCATAAAGGGCTTCCCCAAACAAATTGGCAGCTTTTCGGTTGGCCATAAAATGTTTTCGCTTTAATATAGCGTTTGATTGAAGAGGATGCAGATGACCTTCTCAGAACTGCTGTTCAGGTTTCACTTTCAGGTACTGATTTTGAGAACTATTTTTCCTTCCTAGTGACTTAATCCCCGTTCCTTTATGCTGTAAGCTGTAACAGACGTGCATCGCCCATAGAATATTACAATAAGCAAAGGCTTACATAAAGTTAGACGAATTTTACAAAAAACTGTATGGGAATATAACCATAAATCCTTTACAGCACAAAAGTAACATTCTTTGAATTGGTGCTCTAGAAAAAAAATTTGGCGGACGTTCCCTTACTTATCGTTTAAAGTTATATGTGTTGACCGTTAATTATTCTACCCGTATTTATTGGATGCACTAAATTGAAGCTCTTCTACTCCGAAACCCCGTTGCACCAGACATCAATTCCATTTGTGATAAGTAATAAATGGAAGGAAAAATCAGAACTTCGTTCTGAGCTATCTTCGTGATATAGTCGAGTGACAGACGCTGTGTAAAAACCGATGGTTTCCTCTTGAGGTGCCCTTCGAATTTCTGTAGTAATGCGGATTCTCACAAAGCTCGCTAGAATGGCAATTAACAAAATGGCGGACGAAACGTTGCGTTCAAAGTAGGGATGAGGCTCTTGAACTGGCCCTTCCTGTGGCCATTTCCTGCCATAACCCAGCTGGTATCATCCCATCTCCACGCTACACCACGCCATGCCTATTTGCTTCGCTTCAATCATACATATGCATTTCTTAAGAGGACACAAACCTAACCTCAACTGCAGGGCACGACCGCCTTGGTGGCTGCTTGGAAAACAAATGGCGTCACGTATGCTTGCGGATGTGGAGCTAAAATCAATTTTCATCGAACGTGCATAAAACATACAAAACCCAATCTACGTGAGCTCGGGCGGCTTGCCACTCGGTAACACGGGGCCCGTGACTGTTTTTTTGCCCCCCCCAAAAACCGGGGGCCAAATCACCACCGGAGATCACTAAGCTCCACCGCATATGTTTGTTGTTTCTGGTGGCTGCCGCTTTCGTCGCACAGCAATTGATAGAGTGCAGAGCGGGGTGGGGTGTGAAAATGAAAAGTCCGGTCCCTCGGTTCCGCCAGGTAGCCACGGCTTGAAGGCAGTCTTTAAGGAGCACGAGAGGTTCTTCGATCCCGTGCCGTTATTTGCTTCAAAATTCAATTCTTCTCACGTGACGGTGCATGGTGAGGGCGCAGCATCTAAATGGCCTCATTTGCCGTACGCGAGGATCACAAGCGTCCCGAAATAGGTGCTTCACGTGCAGTAGAACGGAACCGGACGCAGGCACTGACCAAAGCCCCCATTACCTAAGACAACATTAGCCAAGTGATGACACAATCGGCGTACAGTTGTTAACTAAAAACGGTTTCTTTTTTTTATTCCTGTTCGAACTTTGTTCCGCCAAGTTGTTTTGCCAAGAAAAAAGCACGAATCTTCGTAGATCTCATGCTGGCAATATTACTCTGCGTTTTGCCTCGATGCAAGTCAATCTCTTTGTTCATATTCTCACGAAAAACGGACCCAATCGTATCGATAATTTATAGGGTAAAATCATTATGTTTGGAAAGTAATGACGCCTAACGTAATGGTGCCATTACTAACATATCTGCCCTTAAAAAGGAAGCTTCAGACAAAAGATGGTGCACAGCCATGCTGGGATATGATTTACGGCCTACGGTTAACCGTTCAAGCCGGCCACAGAGCGCTTTCGTTCTGCCTTTACTCGGTAAATTATGTTTCTTACTACTTTCACTGTTTTTTACTGTTTATATCAATCAAGCTGATTATGAAAACATTTACGAGCTTGAAATAATGACCGTTTATCGATTAGTTGATTTAATGCGTTGCTTTCTAAAATGGGCGTTTGTATTGCTTTGGCATCGATTTGAAGATGAGTCTGTTAGCAGGCACAACATCAGACACACTTTAAACAAATGAACCAGGCGAATGATTTCTTTCTAAAGTTCAAACTCTACAGTACAGCTATTTACATGCTCTGCATTTTTCGTCTCAGACCGCAAAGCACAAAACGATCGGGGATACGAATATTGATTGGAAAATGTAAGCAAGGGCGTACAACTGAACCGCCCTTCGCCCCGTTGCTAATGTATACGCTAATTTAGAAGCGGTAAAACATGGGAGCGAACGAAGGCAGAACCAAACTGGGCGTCTCGAAGGGAAAGTATATTGATTTGATGTACGGAGATTTTATCAGTGACTAACTAACCGAGCCCAAAATTTAAATCTTCGCTTATACGCTACGAAAACCCCTCGTCAGATGTTTTCGTAGATCGAAAAATTTGTAAAACTCATCCAGACATGAAAGTCCATTTTGTGAAAATAGTTTATTACTTAGCAAAAGAGCAGCATGTTCTTTTTAAAACAATCTTGTTTGTATTTTGGAAATGAAGAAAATCGAAGACTTACCCAGCATCTTCCTATTAAGGGAATAGATTATTCACTCGCCGTTTTTTGACTTTAGATTGAACGATAGTCTGTGAACAAGCTTGTTTCATGGAAGTACCTTTTTATATGCTAATGTCAATCCGTTCAAAAACCCAAACGTGGCTACGTTAGCCGTTTTACGTATTATTTTATCGCTCCATTTTACGATTTACGATTTTACGATTTTTACCTTTGCACAATCAAAACAACCGCGCATGTGAAGGTAGTAAATTTACATACAAATGAAAAAACTAACTGCGGTCTCTGGGAAGATCAATATTTTGTTGTTTTTCATACGGGGGGGCACGATGCTGCACAACATATTGCGCCTAGTATATCTGTGAACACAAAAATGTACCTAGCTAGGCAAGGGATCAAGCTGTGACGAATCTATCAAAACAATCTCACCAATGTCTCTCCAAAGAAGCTTAGAATAAGCTGGAATGCACATGTAAGTTGAGGTATGATTGAAGAACACAGCTTGTAACTAAAAAGTGCTCCACTCTAATTACATTTAAAAATTTGGATGACAGGCGTAGAGCTATTCCTAGGAACTGCTTTTACATACATCACTCTCCAGATTGAGGAGATCCCTCATATCAAACACCTTTCAATTGTATCTCGTTTCCTAGTTTCAAATATCTTGAAGGACTTAAAGTGTAAAATCATATAGTGCTAGTTAAGTAGAACATGAGTGTAATTACATGAAACACGAAAATATGAAAAAACGAGTCAATCAGAAATGGATTGAGAAAAAAAAATATAAAAATATTTTTGGAGCTCATAAATGGGTTGAGAATTTGCGCCCAATCCGTTGTGTAGTTTCTTCATCTGATCGTAGTTTAGCTTAATACATTCTCTTTTGTGTTCATAGTCAGTTCAAATAATATATTTCAACACGTAATCGAACCCACCACAGGCCATTGATCAATGTTGCTCTCGGACGCAGAACATTGGTTATTATTTAACCCGGTTAAGAATCTGTCTCACTTCCTGAAGAAATATGTTCCATCCCAATCCACGCACAATCACGGCCTCTTTTAGCGTTACCTCTGTTTGCGGCACTGCGTTTTCTTTTGCTTGCTTTTCCCAATCCTTCATTTATAGCCTCTTCCGCAATATCAACCCCGTAAATGCTGCCACGTTGGTGCTGTTGATCCTCAACATTTGGTTTGGAATTGGTAAGTTTCTCGATTTGGCTAAGAATTTTGTTGTGATCATTCTTTGAAGAATACTGCTGTTTCGCCGTACACGCCTTCAGTCGCTCTTCCTCATTGATGTCACGCAAACGGCGCCCACTCAAATCACGACATGCGTCGCGATTGGTGGTTTTTTCAATCTGTGCTCCGATTGCACGCAGCATCGAACCAAAACCTCCCTTGCCACCGGTAAGCCTTTCGTTGATCCGTAAAGGAACACTGCTGCGCAAGTTGTGCCATGCATCAAGTCGCCGGCCACATTGAGTGATGTAGTAGTCTTCTGGAGCAAGGCCCTACAAGAAAGCTTAAAATAAAATTGTTTTGCCCAACATGAAACGAACGGATAGCTACCTTCCATATTTTAATTGCGGATGGAATTTCACACACAATGCTGGAATCTACAGTAATCTGTAGCAGATCGTTACCATAGTACAGTGTGTACATTTGAAACTAAGTTTACGCAACCCCAGCAATTGAAACAAAGAGAATTATATTCTCCGCTATTTCGAGAAGAGGAGCTAAAAACTGAGGCAGCAACTCAAGATTAGAACGATTTGGCTTTAACTTGTATTGGGTGTATTGTACACGTGTATTTTTAATAACTTGCGGAACAATATGCCGGTTGTTGATCTCAGTAGAAATCAACAAACATTCGAATGTCAAACTGGTTTTATAGTAGAGTCTATGCATGCTATAATGTAGAAGTCTTCTTGGTACTCTATCCGGTGTCATCTAGTGTCCTTTCCTATAATGCTGTAGCTGTAGGGTGACTGAGAACCAATATTTGAAATATATTGCCAAAAGGAAAAAAACATTATGAAGTATAGAACGAATCTCTTGACCTGAACCAGTGAAAGAAGCTTTTATTGCCGTTTATCGTCGTTTGGAGTGGAGCAGCAGTGGAACCTGGAGAGCTGGGAGTCCTTCTGCAACTCCAACAGGCATAACGAGGGTAGCAGCGGCGGTCAACAGAAACTGTGGAGGGCGAACGACGATATGGGGGCATTGGGAGGTTTGCCGTTATCGGTAACAACTTTATAAATAAAAAGTGTGTGCTATTAGGTATCAAAGCAACTCATTAATCTGGTGTTGCGAATGGTTTTTATTTGGGGTATCGTAAACTCAAGAGATAATTCAGCGCAAACCGGAAATCACCTTCTGGTTGGAGCATCGATGGAGAACCTCCCTGGAAGTGTTCTTTGTAATGATCTCGTAGCTCTGACTTCAGCTTAAAGGAAGCCTTACAGTGATGGCAAGGGTAAACTTTGTCACCGATATGCTTGCTTAGATGCTCCTTTAAATCGCTTAAATGGCGGTATTTACGATCGCAAAAATAACATTCATGCGGTTTTTCACCAGTGTGAGTGTTCATGTGAACCCGAAGTTGCTTAATACTGCTGCACCTGCAACAAGTAATGGTACTTCGATAAACCCGATTAAATTTGAATTGGGAAAATGTAATGTTTAAGATGATTACCTCAAGTTGCAAATGGTACATTTGTGTGGACGTTCGTCTGTAATGAAAAACGAAGAAACGTTATTGATAAATGAATGAAAGCATGCAATAAGTTTATGTGATTTTACCTTCGTGAACAATTCGACGATGCAATTGCATTCTTTCTTTTGATGACAATTGCTTTCCACATAATTCACAAGAATATCGTTTATATTTCGTATGCCTTGCCTCGTGGGTTTTCAAATTACCTGTGCACGACAGAAAAATAGTGAATCATTAGGAAAACTAGTATTATGGTAGCAATACAAATTATTCCTACTGAAATATAATTTCTCAAAGCTACCTTTCATCTTAAAT
>NC_071285.1:22924683-22929266 GCF_943735745.2 Anopheles bellator | reverse complement strand
GTTCGTGGAAATATTCACCAATTTTAACTGGAAACAAGGGCGTACATATCGGAAGGCCGTCACTTAGTTCCTTTTACTACATTCGTGATCAACGAAGCGAA
Source organism: Anopheles bellator (assembly GCF_943735745.2). Lineage (NCBI taxonomy): Eukaryota > Metazoa > Arthropoda > Insecta > Diptera > Culicidae > Anopheles > Anopheles bellator. The sequence continues at coordinate 22,929,165 of NC_071285.1, read as the reverse complement.
ATGTCCTTCTACGCATGGTGGCACCGACGAGAACGCGGCATAGCACCGCGTGTTGGCGAATCTGACATCGTCTATCGAACATTATACGAGTCTTTCGAGCCCCGACCTCCGAGACCGATGACTAAACGAGATCCAAATACGCTGAATTATGGTGGAATATTTTGTCTGGAGTTTTCACCTGATGGATCGATGCTAGCGGGAGGCTGCGAGCATAATGGAGTGATTCTTCTAGATCCAGTGACAGAAAAAAGGATATGTGGCATTAAAAACGCACACTATGACAGCATTAACTGCGTGAAGTATCTTGATAATGTAACATTCGCCACTGGTTCCGACGACGATACCATTGCCGTCTGGGATACAAGGAATCTACGCACGAAGCTACGCTCGTTGCAAGGACACAACGGATGGGTAAAAAACATTGATTATTCAAAGAAGCACAACATGCTGATCACATCAGCTTTCGATGGAACGGTTTGTGGCTGGGAGCTAAACAACTACACCGAACAGGGATGCGTCCACCGTCGCTTGCTCTATGTCCCTGGTTTAGTGCGCTGTCGCCTGACTCCAGACGAAACAAGGATGGTGCTTACGACTAGCGGTGGCTATTTGATGATTGTTAACAATCTAAACTTGCCTTGGCTGTCTACCGATCTCGAAGGTTTCCAACCCAATGTTTATCGATTAATGCAAAAGCGCCAACAAACTATCGCCATAACCGAATCATTCAATCGTTCATTTTATCCACTAACCAAACGAAACCGAGTGGAGTTAGTCACTGACTTTCCAGTTGATGATGACGCGGAAATAATCAGTACACTGCAGATTCATCCCCATGGCTGGTGCGCTTTAAGCCGCAATACTACTTACGACAACCGCGGTGAGTTTACTACCATCCACGATATACAAGCACTATCGGATACAGCTTACAACCGTTACACGAAAGACAAAGATGAAGAAGAAGATGGAGAGGATGATGATGTCGTCGAAGAGGATGGAGAAGAAAACGATAACGAAGAAAAAGCAGAAGAGATAGTTTCGCACCAGCGTTACGGAGACCACGATTACTGCCGTGAACCATTGATCTCTGAAAATCAGCCATCTACGGCAACTCGAACTATCGATGCGACGATGGTGCGCGAGGAACTACCAGGCGGTGTAGCCGCAATGCCACCGGCAAACGTAGCCCTCGATCTGTGGGCGACACAGATCTCATTTCAAGAGCGTGTGCTTGGTATGGTGCCACTCCGCTTGTTTTTTTCCCGCCGCTCCGGACGGACTGTAGTCTCTTATACGATCCCGCAGCCCGATTCAAATGACTCTGACAACGAGCTAAAGAAACACCACGAAGCCGACACGATGTGCAAGAATACACCACGGCTCTTATACTACGCACGCGAACCCAGCCTTTTGCCAGGCATAATCAAAGAAGCTTCCTTCTCACCGGATGGCCGTATCGTTTGTTCACCGTTCTTAAATGGTGTGCGGTTGCTAGCGTTCAATGAAAATTGCGCGGAACTACCTCGCACTATTAACACTGAGTGGAACGATAAACCCCAAACGCTACATGTGCTAAAAAAGGAAGTAGGACAACAAGGCGTAGTGGCGTGCAGCACGTTTAGTCCGCGATTTCCCCTACTCGTTACGGGTTGCTTGAAAGGGAATATAGTGTGGCATACACGAACCATGCAGTAATTTCCTGAATGTGTTGACATTTCTGTTTTTGGCAATGATTCCAAATCCGCCCATTGCCGCCAACAAACTGCCTCAAATGAATGTTTAATTATCTATTAAATCTCTCCATAAAAAATAATGTACAAACGCCAAATGGAGAATGTACAAACGCCATTACGCTGTCGCTCACTGTATAAACGTGTTATTAAAAAAATCGATAAAAGAACGAAGAAACCGGAACCGTAAGAAGTAGTTCAAACTACCAGCAAACGATACGAACTGTCCATGGCTACACGAAAGTGGTGGGATGCAGTCGAATCTAGGGCTTCGATGAAAACGCTGAATTTGCCAACCATGCAAGCGTCGCTACGACCTGATGTAAGGGCTATCGGAACTATGCGACCACCGATAGGCAGGACATCAACGTGAATAAAAATCCCTTTGAAGTGGAGCATGAAGTAGTGCTGCTGATACAAGGCTGGATGGTTAGCGAGAGCTAAATGGCAGCTCTGCGGAATGGAAACACTGCCTTAAAAATATGATGGACGAGCTGCTCCTTAAATTTTAGCAGTCGGTCGAAGATCTGCTGGAGGATCAGCTGTCGGCAACAACGAGGAAGCGACCGAGGCTCGAAGTCCGTCAGCCTATGGTGGTTGCCCGATAGGCTCAGGAAGGGTCGCCGCTTGAAGAAGAAGGTCAGCATCGGCAACAGCCGTTGCTCACCCGAAGCCGATCCCAGCCGGCCAGGATAGAGACCACAGCACGACGACGCACATCGGGATCAACCGCCTCAACTACTTCTTGCGCTGTGCCAGTCACCGTCGGATGGATTTTGCGGCCGGAAACCATCGGTGCGTCATGTACACAGCAACGGTTTAATCGTTCAACATAAATGAGCTGAACAGGACTCAAGCGACCCGATCTGGGCGCGATCGTACAGTCTCGGTACCTTATCGGCTGTCCACCAACGGCCTGCTTGTGGCCAATCGATCAGGAAAGGTGCCTATCTTCCACGGTGCTTGGCAGTGGTCCTCGCGTATCAAGAACCGCAATAATGGAGAAAAGTTTTGAAACGTTGCAACGTGTAGTCTTCGCTTATAAATATAAATTATCATTTACAATATGGTTCTTTTCACCTTGCTCTCGTGAAATATATCATGGCTATTGGGAGGATGCTTTCCTATTAGGTGAATAAACAATTATAATTTCTAAATCTGTTCAGAACAAAATTTCTTTTATATACTGTTTTTCTAAGCTTCGCGATACGGAAAAACGTCCTAATCGATAGGGCAGTAGCCTTTTATTGGTACAAATAGTGCAACATTGCAAAAATATAATCACTAACAGACTTCCAGCTACTGATTCGTAATGCAGCTAAAATGTTTCCGCCAACTCCATGGCAGTGGCGGACTGCCATGGCCGTCGTATGAACTCCATATACAAAAATTGAATTGGTTACGCTGCTATTTAAGTACACCACAGTGCAGCACAGTTATGCTGGTGATGATGAAGGGAGCAGTTCTTGGGATTCTTGGGTACGACACGAGGTGTTTAGGAAGAGTAGGGAAGAAGTGCCCTTCGAGGGAAAGGAAGAGAAGAGTATCTTTCGAGAGTTGGGTCGCCTCACGTAGGTGTTTGAAAATTAAACTCAAACCTTCAATACATCCCACAGTTATTCCTTAATCGAAGATTTTTTTAAAATTCTATTGAAATGAAAGATTATTTACAAAATCATACCGTTGGTTGCAATGGCATTTATTAAAGTGTTTGTAGGTATTCGATGGTTTTAGTTTTTCCTTCAGGTGCAAATCTGACGGTTTAACAAATCATGAGCAGGCAACATGACCGCAATTGACGGCAATAAAAGCAATGATTTTGTAGGTTTAATCCACATACTTGAACGATTGCTACGATTGCCCTCGTGCATTGTATATTTCCATCGCAAAAGCGAGTCGCACAGGAAACTGCACACATTTAAATTCGAAGGGCATATCCGTCGGTAATATGGAAATTTGGCGTAGTAGAAAATCTTCTCCTTTTTCCTTTTAAAACGGTGGGTCCGTTGTCGCTTGGAATCGAGACGGCCGGAGGTCTGACGACCAAACTGATCGAGCGCAACTCGCGCATCCCTTGCAAACAAACGCAAACCTTCTCAACCCACGATGATGAAGGACAACAATCTGCTCGGCCAGTTCGACCTCTCCGGTATTCCGCCGGGCCCGTGTGGCATGCCGCAGATTGAGGTTACCTTCGACCTAGACGCCAACGGAATCCTAAACGTGGCAGCGAAGGAAAAGAGCAGATATGAAATGGGTAATGTTCGTTTCGAAGGTATGCTGGTCCATGTGTTCGTTTTCCCTAGGCGCTGACTTACCTGCCAGCAGTTGTGAAGCATGCGAGTGCTGCGTTGGAAACAACCAATCAACGGTCCTTTTCAGGCCCATCTAACGTTTCTTTTCCGGGATTTTCAGATTTCGATTACCTATTTAGTCCAAAAACATCAGATAGATAGCAACAGGGTAAACACCGAACTAAGAATCCCACCAAGCGTAATTTGCCGAACATGCCATTCTATGGCTACCCGAACTGTCTGGATCTGCACTTGTGTACCTCGAATGCTGTTTTAGTGCCAAACAATATACCCAACAACAAACCTGTTCCATGGGTCGGACTAACAGGTAGCTTAGGTGAAGTATAAAATATCGCAAATTTGAAATGAATCCTTCAGTTGGAAGTTGGCTTCCGTGTCGTTGGCATTGTGATCCATACATTAAGCAAGTGAGCGGCCATATCTTTACGGCCGTAATA